>NW_010320002.1:96624-101844 GCF_000700745.2 Antrostomus carolinensis
TATATATACTATGGCAGTGCCCAAGTGTATATAATAAACATAACATTTTTTGTGCCCCAAGAGACACAAAAAGAGATCAATGGCAGAGTGTTCAGATCTGTGTGCGCCACCAATGAAGAGATGACTCCTTCCCCACAGTACTTACGACGTAACTACCCGCACACACTATCGCTCACACCGCGGGCACAGCAATCACCGTGCCCAGCTCGTGGCCCTGAGTCATTTCTACAAGCTCAGGTGGGAAGGCGGAGGCAGAGCTGGGCATACACCCCAGATCCCTTAGTCTTGCCCAAAGAATCAGTGGAGCTTCCTTGCTCTCTGGAGACAACCCCCTCGTGATGAATAAGCATCAAGCATAATAGTATCTTTTTTTTTTTCCTACAGTGTCCTTCATCCAACACAGCAGAGATGCTTTTGCAAATACTTGTTCAGTTTTTTATGTGCTTAAAACATACAAACTTGCTCTTTTTCACTCAGGTAAAAAAAATAAAAATAAAAAACCCAAAGGAATGTGCCCAATGTTAAGCAGGAAAGTCAGTTATATCAGAGCTTCTAATAAATAATGTCCTGATTTTAAGAACGAGTCATAATATATTTTTAAAATATGAAAAAAGGAGCTTGTCAAATATCACACATAAAAAAGGAAGGAAGAGAAATAAAACCAGAGCCCAGGAATTCTACCTTTAACTTCCAACAAGTCATTTAACAAGCTGAGCTTTGGGCCATAGAGCAGGCAGCTCCTTGGCAGTGGGAATTCAGCACAACATAGCGTGGAACAGGCAAACAGGAGGTGGACAAACACGTTACTCATTGTGCTGGAAGGACGTGCAGTGCTTTGTGAAAACACTGGGAGTGATTCAGTAGGAAGGGCCGCTCAGTCCCCGGGCAGGTTACAGGAACGCCGAGGAGAGTCAGTGTGTCTGAGAACGGGATGGGAGCCATTTCCTGCGCCGCGCCACGAGCTCTGCACTGCCAGAGAACGGGGAAGAAACACACAGGCTGACCTCAAAGCAGAGCACGTTTCCTGACTACTTCCCAGTAGAACAATAGAGCTACAGAACATAAACGTTTTCAAATCAGCTTTCAACTAGCTAGGGGAGACCAAAATAAAATCAGTTAACTTACTCTCAATTTACTGACATGTACTCCTAATGGTTAAGAACACTCTACTCGGATAAGTTGGTTTATGACCTGACTGGTAATGATGGTAAGAAACTTTAGAAAGTCAAAATCTATCTGAAGCTTTGTGCTATGATTTCCATAGACCTAATGAAGTATTTAAGCACATGGACTGCAACACGAACTGAAAAAGAAACTTTAACCAGAATTAAACATCCTGTGCCTCAAAACAGCTTGCTGCTTTCAACAACCCAGGAGAAAAAAAAGGGTAAAATCTCCATTGTACAGCGAAAATTCCCAGACCAGAAAGAAAAATCTTGTACAAACCCCCACATCAAACAAAGCTCCTCACACATAAACGGGAACTGTACAACACTTCCTCGCACCACGCGTCTTCCATGAGTAGCTGCTGGGAGGAAATATTTGTTCAAGCCCGATTATTCTTTACAAAAAACCTTACTACTAAAATAAAATGTTAACAATGATCCATTGAGTGATTAACAGAGTAACTTCAGCTCTAGGCTTCCAAAGATCTCCCATTTCCTTCTCCAAGACAAAATTAAAGCGGTTCTCTGCGCTGACCCCTGCACGCTGACCCATGGGGCTCTCTGCGAACTCAACTTACAGCCAACTTGAATGTAGGCATTGAAACCCTTCTGCTGGTTCTCCGAGCACTGCTGAGCTAACACTGCTGTTTGCAGGGGTCACCCAGCCAGCCAGACTAAAACAAACACATCTCCTTTGAGCAGAGGATCCCGCCATCACTGGCAGGAGCTCCCTGGGAGCAGGAGGAGCCGTGCAGGGCACCCAGCGCCCCGCGTGCCGCTGCCGCTCGAGACGCCGGAGGGTTTTGTCAGCAGGAGAATGAAGAAAGTTGTCTGGGTTGCTCAGAGATGATTCACGTCAGGCTCAATACAACTCTCTGGGAATTTTTTATTTACAGTAATACACAATGACTGGAATCTTTTCCCAGATTTGTGCTAATATTAACTAGGAAATTTACCAGACGCTAGTATAATTTTTCTCCTTGCACATTTTGTTTTACTATTATGATTATTTTTAAAACAGCCTTTTTGTTCAAATGAAATATGCAGAAAAAAATGGTTTTGTCAAAATATTCTATTATTTTTTTCAGTTGGAAATAAAAGCATTTTTACATTAGTCCCTACTGCTTTTCTAGTACAGTAAAGATGAGAAAATTGGCTTATTTACTGTGAAAAAATAAACTGGAAGACATTCAAGATCCTGCAAATCTCACGTTGAAAACTTGAGGGGAAAAAATGAAACATATTACAAAACCATCAGAGCATAGCAAAGCTGTTCTTTATTTTATTTAAAAAATAAAATGTCCTTATCTGTTTTTTTCTAACCACCTTTTGAACAGCTCACCTAGCTGCCTTCCAGAAGAACCTTTGCCCTGTGAGCTCCCTTCTCTCCAACCTCTCACTGCTGTGCAGGTGTGTGAGATTCCCTGTGGGTGATGAGGAGTCAATACTTGCTCAATGGGTAAGATCTGGCTGGAGGATACCTGACTGAAAAGTCAGTGTTTTCTAAGGCAGCTTTGAAGTGAAACGTGTGGAAGACAAGGAGGCTCCCAGACAGCTCCACACTTCCCAGCGATCAAACCATCCACAGCAGCCCAACATCTGCACCTTCCAGTTCAGCTCTGATCATTTAGTCTTTCTGAAGACATCATCCACCCTGACCAGACACAGCCTCTATTATCCATGGCAAATAGCAGAGACATGGAACTTGTTTGGTAGAGAAATCAGAGAGCAGAGTCACAGAACAGCCCAGGTTGGAAGGGATCTCGAAGATCACCTGAGGGCAAGGGAGCCTGGATGATGAATTTTTATGATCAAAGAAGACTTAAACATTGCAATAGGTGACACAGAGATAAACCATCAAGGACAAGTACTGCCAGTCATAGGAGCCAGCAGACTGCTCTGTGCCACTGAGGAAGAGAGCACTGAAATTCAGAAACAGAGAGGGAAGTCCAACGTCTGACAAACAGCTTGCAGGCAGAACTCTGATATTCAGTTATCTCACCAGTTATCAATGTTAATACAAATAACACATCCACGTGCTGCTCCCTACCTATGCAGACCTGAATTAGTGCTCATTTTTCCTTTCCTATCTGCATATTTAAATTAAAACAATCATAACCTTTAGGTTAGGAATTTACATCTAATTATTCATCTATTATTACATCTAATTATTAGATGCAATAATAAATTATTGTAATAAACTACATATTCTGCATTAACCTTGATCAAAATATTCATATAACAAAAAAAATAGCTCAAAAAAATTTTTGCTCCGTATTTCAGTAGTAAACTTGCTGTTGTGTTGCTGGAGGGAACAAGCTGATAAAAGTCTGGCATCACTGGCTTCCTATGCGAAATTTAGTATTTTTATTAGCAGAAGTCTCAGCTATTTATTTGTGTTCTAATATAACAGCTTTTCAATATGCTGTGCTGAAAGGTCAGAAAAAGAACAACCTTTCTGAAAGTTGCTGGGTGGCATCACCATCCTTGCTTGCATGGAAGTCTCGTCTGTTTTAACTCAAGGTGGGGAGAAGAAAAGGAATTTACAGGTGTTGGAGTAGCCTAGTAACTCACTTTGTGCACAAACAACATTCACCTGATCTGAGGAATCCAGTTTGCTCCGAGGTGGAGCTCCGAGGTGGAGCTCCTCCTGATGAGTAGCTGGTTCCAAAGTGCAGTGTAAGAACATGAGATTTACACAGCAGTATGAATCAACACTTGGGGTGTTTAATCTCATGATAACATCACACTGAAAGCAGCATCTCTGTTGACAAGGGAAATGAAAGATTAACTTGATTATACATGCTATGTAAAATTTACTTCCTGATTAATTAATAGATTAGACACTTCCACTTCATGTTTAAGTGCCTGATAATGATCTTACACTCATATAACAAATCACTGATTTATATACAGACAATCCAAACTTCATTTTTCATGTGACAGATTATTTTCTTCCTTCTCTTGCCACATAATTTGCAAACTACACTACAGATATAGTTGCTTGTTTTACTTGTGTTTTGGCATCAGATTACTCTTCCAAGGAATATTTTGGCAAGTGTGTTCTTTAGCCACCCTCCTTATCAGGCTTACATGACAGTGTATCACAGAAAACACCATCTATTTTAAAAGAATACTCTGTTAACAAGTTAAAAAATGAAAATGTAGCTATTGTCTTTAAAGACCGGTTTACAAAACCAACTGGAAATCCTGCAAGCAATTTATAAATACCATTGTGAGGGTGGTTTATTTTAATTTGCATTCTTCCTTCTGACACAACAGCACAGTGCTGGTCTGAAAGAAGTTACTGTGCAAGTTCAGCTGACCGCAAAAAGCAAAGATCCTCCTTAAATAACAGAAATATGAGGAACAATCTAAGAGCAATACCAGGGACAGGATGTTTTTAAGTGTGGAACCTCACTGAAAACAACTAACATCTCCAGTCCCCAAGATCTACCAACTCACAATCCACCCCTGCAAACTGTCCCACTGCTAGGTCTTTACCTCAGTGACCTCACAAGCCCTGTGCAGAGAACTGGTTGATAATCTGATCAATGACACTCCAAATAAAAATGTTCAAAAACATCCAGCAAGGCACACAGTAATTCCTGACAAATGATGACATAATGCTCCTCAATTGCAGTATCAGCTCAAATAGAATTTCTTCTGCTTATCTTCCCAGTTCCTCACACAGATCCTCCACTCTCAAGAGTAACTATCTAGTCTATACATACCCGTTCTGCTAATATGCCCATTATATTTTTAGAGGGAAAAAGCTACAGCAAAACCTCTTCCTACTGAATTTATATCTTTTATTCTTCTAATATACTCCCTTTCACCAGGTGGACCAGTCTAACTCTTTCCTTCGAGCACAGGCAAAGGGCTATTCAATGGCAGCTTGTCTTCCTGGTCCTAGTACCTCCATGTGGCAGCAGTCTTGGATGATCTGGTTTGTACAATTCATTAGTCAGAATGCGATACTAATGCAAAAAAGGTAAAGTTTTCTGGTGCTTGTTTGGTGTTTTCTTTAAGAGTTGGGTGTCCTCAAAACACT
>NW_010320002.1:101854-105992 GCF_000700745.2 Antrostomus carolinensis
ACAAATAATAGCTCCTAATTGACAAAGCACATGCTTGCTGATGAACAGCAATGCAGGAACCATCACACCATTTCCTTATTCTCCACTCTAGCAAAGAACTTTGTTCTTGGCCTGTGTGCTGAACATCACACACCTACTTCTGAAGTAAACACGTCAATCTTTAAAAAGAGAGCTAACACCCAAACTGAGCAGAGAACTGATCGATACATGAGACTGTTCATTAGAAGCACTCCATGTACATTCCTCAGATTTCCATTACAGAGAAGGAAACGCAAACACCTGCCACAAGTCAAACTGCAAGATTTCAAAACAAGTTCTACAGAGAATGAAAAGTTCAATGTGGCTCTGATAAAAATCACAACTGAGTCGGCAGCTCCTAAACAATGCATAGATAGATACACATATATCACAATACACAGATACACATATATCACAATGCAGAGATACACATAGATCACAGCAGAGATACACATAGATCACAATGCACAGATACACATATATCACAATGTATAGATTCACATATATCACAGCAAAGAGCCGTGGGACTGTCCAGATCACAATGCAGAGATACACACATATCCCAATGCAGAGATACACATATATCACAATGCACAGATACACATAGATCACAATGCATAGATACACACGTAGATCACAATGCACAGATACACATAGATCACAATGCACAGATACACATATATCACAATGTATAGATTCACATATATCACAGCAAAGAGCCGTGGGACTGTCCACTGCAGGGCAGCCTCCCACCCAGCGCCTGCAGCTGCTGCTTCACAGCCAAAGCCACACAGTCGGTCTTTACTAATCTCAGCCTAACTCCAAACTCTACTTATCTTCTCCTTTCTAAATCATCCCCAGGACAAGACTAGGATCTCTTTTGAAATGTAAAGGCTCTATAATAAAATTTAGAAACAACATATGGTACAAATATCAAGCGTGAACATCTCTTCCCATCTTGTACGTTTCAAAGACTCTGCAAACAGCGCTTTTCCCTCGTTTTGATCCTGCAGCCAAAATGAGTCATCTGTGAACAATTATGGCTCTGGCAGGGGCCCGACTGTTTGAGAATGAAAGGAAACACTTTATTATTGAAATGAACAGTATGCCAAGCCAAGGGGCGACTGTAGAGAAACGTTAAGAGTCCTTTGTCCTCCTTCTGCCAGCAAAATCGAAAGCAGTGGACGCAGCACTCTCCTCACAGATGCCTGGTAACACCTAATGTCAGCACAGGCGATGCAAAAGCATAAGGAAGTGTGAGCTGTGGAGATGAGTAAGCCCGTATGTGGCAGGAAAAGAAACACAGAGTGCCTTAAAACACGAGGCCTGGCTTGAGAAAGTGTTGGTTATTCCCAGCTTAGTTCTCCCAGAGGAGCTGTGACTGTATTAAAGGAACCCACAGTCAGAGGCCAGGGAGCTGAAATCTGAAACTATTAAAGGATGTTTGTTGGGAGTTTGGTACTGGCTGAGTTTAACAAGCTCCTCTCAAAGGGGATGAAGGGAATTCCCCTGGATAAGAAAAAACAGCAACACAACAATTCAGTAGGGACCCCGATCTTCCTACATGCAGCCCATTTTCAGCACTGACACTGCTCTATCTGTGTTTGATGCCGACTGCCAGGAGGGGATAGGTAAGACCTCTCTGAAATTGGAAGGGTAACTTCTGTGCTGTAGGCTGCTCACTAAGAGGTGGACAGGGCAAGTAACTGGGTAGGTTATTGGTTTTCATGGACTTGGCAAATGATACAAGCAGGAGATGATGTAAAAATTGGACTATGAACTATGTATGAGCAAGTGATTTCCAAGGCATTCTCATCTTTTCTTCCACAAGCAGCTTGCAGAGGGAGGAGGAACACTACAGTAATCATCACCCAGAGCCTACAGACTGTTTGAAGAGTGCTAAGGCTGACAGGATGACAAGGAAGAGCAGTGTACACAGAACTGCTAATGGAAAGTGGAGGGCAGGAGAGCAGGGAAGAATCTGAGAAGAGCACATTTCGCATTCTGAAATTCAGTTCCAACTCCCAATAAAACAGATGTTTGAGGAAGATCTTGAGATTAATATTCTGATAGCAGGACCTCTCCAGTCAGGACATCAGCTGAAAAATACCCCTTCCTGTTTCTGAAACACCGAGCTTTGAAAACCTCTGGAACAGATTATACCACCATTACCACAGCCTGGGCAGCACTGATCCCCAAAAGTAAGTAGCCTGGCAGGCCTGGTGCTGAGGTTAAGCTAGCGTGCTTTAGACCACGTTGAGAAAGCTGTTGAGCGTGCAGGCTCACCAGTATTAGGGGATTCTCGCTGGCCAAGGCTAAAATGCAAAACCTCTGTGATCCTAAGTGGGGTAGAGAACAGCTACAGACATCGTATTTGTCTTGGCAGCTATGAGACAGTTAGTAATCAGACTTGGAAAAGGCCAGCTTCTCCTTTCTTCAGAGAGTCTCCCAGATCAGAACCCAGGCTTGCTGTATCGGGCTAAAGGCAAGAGACTCCAGAACTCCTTGAACTGAAGGGATTTTGGAGAGTCCTGTTTAGCTCATTATCCAAAGGCACTTTTGCTCCTAACAGAATTAATTAGAGTCAGAAGTACAGATTTCCTCCAGATCCACATCTAAACAAGACAGGCTGGCAAATCTGAAGTGGTAAAATACTTAGCAGCAGTGCTGAAAGCAGACATCAGGAATAGGAATTTCCCCAAATGCTCATTCTTTGCAGTTCCATGAAGTAGCCTGTGGTTACCTTTACACAGCATGTGGCAACAGTACAAGGAAGGCATCTTGTTACAGTCACCTGGAATCTCATCTTGGCAGCAATTGGAGTGCTCATTTGTTTAGATCACGTCACCCATAAACTTCATTCCATAACACACATAGGTGTGTATAAATTAACATCATACAGCGTATTGTGAAGCTTTGGCCAATGGTGTCAATGCTTTACTTTGCAGACATTAAGTGTACATATCTATTCAACTAGTCTCAACTTCCTGAGCATTCCCAAGTAACAAACAAGCCCTCAGAATCCATCAATACTTTGACTATTCCATCAGAAATTAGATACAAAACAAAGACAACTTCAGCTGTCTCAGCCTATGCTGAGCACACAGGAAATACTGTGTTGTATGTACTGAGCACAGAAGAAGTGAGGAAGCCTTTTCAGCTGAAGATGCCAGGAACAAAGTGCCAGGTCAGCACTTCGAAGTCTAATGGAGTGCTGTTATGTTCTGGAGATAGACCTGCACTCACATGCATCTTAGAGGGAAGTTTTCTCTATCACACCATATTCTTTCATAAACAGGCATAATCTCTGAGAATTGTCTAAAGTATGCTCTTCAATCTGGCCAAATCTGTCTTTCCAGGTGAACTCCTCCATTACCCCCCTGCCTCTACAACCCAGCACAGCAACATTCCTGTTCCCTTCTGAGAAGCTCTCTGCTGTGTTTGTGTTCCCACCAGAAGCTCCGGGGCCGCAGCCTGGCAGGGCCGGGCAGAGCCTGAGCTGTGGCCGAGCAAGGCCGGGACTGGGGCCGGGGCAGGGCCGGGACTGGGGCCGGGGCAGGGCCGGGACTGGGGCCGCCGCTCCGCACAGCTCTGCTGCCCCCCGCAGGAAGGAGGGCGCCGGCTCGGCTGACACGGCAGCTCGGTCCTTGTTCTCCGGTTTTTACTCGGAACTCCGTCCCCAGAACCACATGGACATGTGGTTACATTTCCTCCCAGTATCTGTTTCCTCTTAAAAAATCCTTTTTGCGGAGCTTAGAGAACATTTTTTCCTTCTCCCTCCTGCCACCAGAAACTGAAACACCACGGCCAGGCCTCTTATACTTGTTATTTTAGCTGAATAAACTTTGCCTTTGGCATTGAAAATAGCCCAGGGAAATAAATACACGGTCATAGTCAGCAATTGCTGTGTACAGTAATTTTCATGCACCGATGCTAAAGAACATTAAACAAAAAATCACATCCATTTTACTCGGTCGGAAACCCCAGCGAAGTATCTCAGTGAGTTAGTTACTCAAGGCTTCAACACTTCCAACTTAAAACTAACATAAACTAACATAAACCCTTCTGGTTTGGAATAATATTTAAATGAGACATATGCAAGGGAAATAAATAGTCCAGG
>NW_010320002.1:106039-124258 GCF_000700745.2 Antrostomus carolinensis
GTGGTTGTTAGTGATAAAGTGCGAGCGGGCGGGTTCGTAACTCATGATGCTGCATCTGTGGTAAGAATGGCCACATTTTACATCCTGAGATGTTAAAAGCTGAGGGGCTTCTTGGCTTGCACTGCATTTTTTATTTTGCTCATGAAAAAGGAGGCAATTATATAAGATGCTGAGCAGTCTGAGGTCAAATCAGCTAAACGCTCATCCGCGTGCTTCATTTCCAGGAGGTGCCCAAGTGAAATCTGAACAG
Organism: Antrostomus carolinensis; assembly: GCF_000700745.2. Classification (NCBI taxonomy): domain Eukaryota; kingdom Metazoa; phylum Chordata; class Aves; order Caprimulgiformes; family Caprimulgidae; genus Antrostomus; species Antrostomus carolinensis. Next base: position 106,290 of record NW_010320002.1, read on the forward strand.
CACAGCTCTCATTGCTTCCATCTGTAGCAGCACACAGCCCCAGCTACGCCCCAAACCTTTCAGCCGAAGCACTTCCTGGCCACCTTCTCAGCTTTCTCAACCTGCTTTTTTCCACAGCATGCTAAAAGGAATATGTGGACTTAATAATTGCTAATCCCATTGCTATATTGCGTTACTGCCTTCAGTGTGTCAGCACCAAACAATCCCAGAGTCCCAGACAGAACCAAGCATCTGAAATATGCCTCTGCTTTCAGAAATACACCAGATGCAACCCAGTAGGAAATACATCCTGTGCCCAAGGTAGACCTTTGAAAAGGAGTAGTGTGTGACTCTGAGATGAGAGCAGAGGACCAGGGGTGTGAGTTACGGTGGCCCAGCCTTGCCCGAGTCACAGCAGCACTTGGAGCAGACATTGGGGTATCTGTTTTTCCTACTAAAAAAGGGTCAGAGAAGTATTCAAGCTCGCTGAGCTACAACACACTCTGAGAGCCTGGATCTGAACAAGGTAAGAATCAAGAAGGACTTGCTCGGTGCTTTGTGACCATTAGACGAAGCAGCTTCCACCTCTGAGTTATCTCCCAAACCCACTGTGACCTTACGCCCATTTCCAGACCATCTTCCCCGTCGTCAGTGGAACTGGCACCAAGCTGCACCATACGGAGTGTGGTTTTTGGCACAGCCTGCCTTATCTCAAGCACTGTTGTCGTTCCCTCACCCTTGTGCAGTGCACTGACCCACAGGCCCAGCTTCACGCTCTGAATGCACACAGAGCTCCCAAAAAGTGGCAGAGATGACTAAGAAAATCTCTCCAAGTTAAAAGGAGAAAAGGAGGTGGTGGAAGCTGCTGGCTATCTGCCAAGTCTCTCCACTCCGGGTTTTCATTTTTAGTTTCTGCTCTTTGCTGGAAAGTTTCTACTTATGCTCTGGTTTCCATGGAAACTGCATTTCTTGCCTTTCTTCTCTAGCGTTAAATTTTTTATTTGATTTCCCTTCTTCCCAAGACATGACTTTCTTTTCCTTTCAAAAAAAAAAAGAATTAAGAGTTGTCTTCTCTTTGGCTGGTGCTATTTTTAAAGGAGGTGAGAGAGAGAGACTTTACTCTCACTCTGATGGAGAATCTGTATATAATAGCAGCAGAGATAATCTTCCAAGTAGGAATGTCAGGGGATTCCCTTGCAGAAAACCCATTTACCATAACTATCATATATGTAACGAGGTTACAACATGTCAGAGTTCTGGATACTGTGGAACCCAACTTTAAAAATAAAATTGGCTGGCTGTTTTTATGAGACCAGGCCTGCTCATTTTTTTCTACAACTAAACATTCTAAATTTTTTAAAAGCATTGTGATTCCTGAGCAGCCTCAGGAGAATACATAATAGTTTAATCATCCTAACTGCACTAGGAACATGATCTTCAGTTCCAAACTGTAAAAGCACTCCCATATTTTCACTGACAATCTTCTCACTTGGCTGGGAGTGGGATTAGGGCGGGTGGGAAGCTAAAGGGCCCCTTCCCCTGTTAGCAGCTAATCAGCTGATGGCAGCGCCCTGCGTATCCTCACGCGAAGCACAGAGACAAAACCCTCATAACTCATGGAGTGCAAGCTAATTAATTTGTCTTTCCCTTGCCATGTTAGGACTGAATTAATCTGACAACCTGAATTAATTTGAGAATGAAAAAATTCATCAGAATAGCAAATCTGGATTAGATCTGCTCATTTGGTTTTCCCAAGCTTTAAGTTCACCATAAACAGAAATAGTTTACATGCTGCAAAGCACTAAAACAACAGAGGGTTTCATCCCATTTCACTATGAAAGGTTCTCTCCACATCTAAATTCTCCAGCACACTCAGGCCATAAACTGACCCTCCTGTACAGTTGTAGATTACAAGGTTTTTAGTCTTATCTCTGCCTGGTAGGATTTCACAGTAAATTTTTTTCAGGACTGAATAATTAAAAGAAGCAAAAACACAGCATTTGGCTCACATGGCAACACAAACAAATCTGTCCATGGGTGCTATCTTGTTTGCAGCACATGTGCAGAGATTTACATGTAGGATTGAGGCTTAGTGCTCTGTTTGTTTAGAGTATTCATTATTCAGTACCCCAAGCATAAGGTAAATTATATAAAGACTGAAATTGGAACAACTTGCAATCTACAACTGCACAGGAGCTCACAAGAGTGAGCTGATCTTATGATCATCCTAAATAACTTTACTAACCTCATTTTGCATGTTTTAGATTCGGACTACTCAGAAGAATTAAGGGAAATGGGTAAGAAGTGAGGAGTCCATCTTCCATACTTGGTTCGTGCTTCCCTCCTCTTCTTGAATTCCCCCTTCCAATGAACATCTAGGTCGGGAATTCACAGGATCTTATAAAAATCTGGCAATGTTCTGTGTGTTTGGCAGCCAAGCTATTTTAATTGTCAGATATTAAATATATCTGCCAAGATCCATGTTGTTAAATCCCATTACAACATAGACTGCGCATAAACTCCCCATCGATTGGCTTAACTGCAGGCCAGATCCCCCAGTTCAAGTGGAAGTCAGGAGAGGAATTTTGCCATATCTATGTACAGCCTCCTCATTCTCTTCCCTTTGTGCTGACAGGGGTAGGGATTCAAAGAACTGCTTCAGGCACGGGCCCCTAAATTGCAGCCATAATGTGTCTTTTATGTGGCTATGGCCAGGCGTCATGTCTCCACTGTTTCAATTCCCAGAATTAAGATTGATTTGGACAGACAGCAGCTTACTCAGCTGCTGTGCTGAGGCGAGACCATCCGGGCAGCCCCTCGCTCATCCTTGTTTGATTTAATGATTTGCTGGCCAGACTACACAGAGCATCTCAGTAATTCATCCACCAGTGTGGTATGATTTGTTGGTTGCTGTTCCTCATCTGTAATTGCAATGAGAAATGCTCATCAATCATTACAGCTTTCTAATATAATGTTTTGAGATACAGCAATGAAAAGGTTTCAACCTGGCCTATCTTTTTGAAAACATTTTACTCTTGCAAATAAAGATCTGAAAGCTCTCCCAATGGCAAGCCTTAGGCCGAGAACCACACACAGCCTGCCCTCTCTGACCCTGAGGTACATAACCACTTCCCAGTGAAGAGAACGAATGTTCCTCCACTTAGTGCAGGGGCAAGAAGAGCCTGAAAGTAAAACTTGCTGATCTTCATTAACCCCAAACTCCCAAGTCATGGAATCAAAATGTTTGTGTTGATGTTCCTGGTCTCACTTATTTATTGGCACCAGAGGATGCTCCATTCATCCTACTGCAATTCCCCATTAAACAGAACCTTTCTCCTTTATTATTTTCCCTACTATATTAAAGTATCCATCATATCCAGCAAAGAAGCTTTCTAAGGATGAAAGGGCTCACTTCAGCGCCTGTAATTCCTGATTTTGTCTTAAATGATCCAGAACTACAGTTTGACAAGAAAATGTCCCTTTCACAGTGTCTATATCTGAGCTATTTGATCACCATTACAAATGTTTCCTCACCTCTGTGAAGGTGAAAATCATCATCAGTTAGTCCACAGTGGGACAACAGAATCCCTGGAGGTAAAAAGCAAGACTGAAAGGGGATTCCTGGGTAGCTGCACTCTGAATCTCCACAATCCTTATCGCCCTCATTACTGCCTCAGCCAAACTTCAGAACTTGTTTCTCGCTGTCCTGTGGGCATCACACCTTCCCAATAATGTCCATATTTGAATTGCTCTCATTAATTTCCTGGAGTCTAATAGAACACAATCTTAACACAATTTATTGAGACGATTAAAATTCAGAAAACAAGCTGCTCCATGCTCCGTAAAGCACAGTAAATTTATTTGCTGCAGTCAGTAAAACTCAGCTGCCTAAAGCTGTGCAGTAACTCTAGAGCTTCAGCAGCAACTGTAGGGCCCTCACAGCTGCTGCGCGTTTCAGCTCATCCATCAGAGCTGTGTCTGCACCCCTGGGGGACACCTACAGACACCCCATGGGTGGCTTCGACACCCGCAGAAGCAGAAAAAGAGACTCAGAAAGCAAAAGCTCAGCAATAGTTTGGAGAGTTCATGGGTTTTCTATTGTGTTCACCTGGTAGACACCACCTTGCTCGACTGAAGACTGGCTTGTTGAAGTCAACATTGTAGCCCTCAATGTTCTTGTAGAGAAATCAAGGAAAATTGTCACTTCTGAGGTTCACCAAGGAACAACTAGCTAACAGGACACCAATACCAAACACCAAGTACCCAACAGAGAAGCTCTGGGTTTGCAAATGGGGCAGTGTGATAAAGTGACAGGAGCACTACACTATCCCTCCCAGTGGTCTGCTACATGATGGAAGTGATGACGATTCCTGCGAGGGCTCCTGGGGAGCAACATGGCCAGCTCGGCAGAGCTGGTGGATTGACTCTACCTGGAATTCAGTGTTGTTGGGATTCCAAGAGAGAAAATACAGAAATGCAGAGCATGCCAGGAAATGTTTCTGTCTGAGCAACGGGCCACCACTGTCGTTTGCTACAATTTCTGGAATGCAACTTCAGGAACGTACATTAAGGACGCAGGTTACACAACTGTCATTTCTACCAATAATTGTGACCACTTTTAAAGCTGTACATTTATATAATCTAGTATCTTAAATTTCCTTAACCAAAGACAAAATAGAATGGATTTTCCATCCATCAAATTAAAAAAACCCACCCAGCTGGAATCATTCCAAGCCTGTAAAAAGGCTGCAGGCATTTGGATACGCCACACTCAAACCCTAATGCATATGTTGATTCAATAAAATCACTTTATTCAAAACTGATCACCAAAAACCAGCTTGCATTTAGACTGCCTCAAAGAAGAGATGTCACATGAGAGATTTTTCCATTGACTTATAAAACAGTCAGTTGTTTAAAGTTACCTGTCTTTAAGAGGTAGCTATTAATTTAGAATTTAATTGGTCTGAATACCAATAAACTTGTATTATACACTGAGTAAGCACTAGAGGCAGGTGATAAATTGCAAAAGTAATGCTACAGAGTTTAACCTTTTTCTGAGTCACCCTTTACTGCTCCAGCGTTGTACAAAATAGCCCCTGCTTTCATTTGTAATAAAACACAGAATTCATTACTCAAAAGAAAAGAGGCCTTGAAAGTGTGCCCAGACAGTGCACCATGCTGCCTTTTGGCTTTTTTCCCCTTTTTTTCACCTATAAGGGAACCTCAAACTCATTACTAGTTATTTCTTTAAAGTCAGCTGCACCCCAGGAATATTTCTTCCACGTCTCTTCTGCTCCAGAGTGGGTGTTCCTGACCAGCAGTCTTCAGCAAACACTGTACTCATGATACTCCTATCAAAATACTTAAACAGATGGCCAGCAGCACTATAGGTTTCACTTCTCTGACTGGATTATGATAAAAACCAGTTCAGTTTTGGAGATTCAGGCAAGCAATGGAAATATTTAAGACTGGGATCCAGAGCTTTCAAATGTGTAGTGCTGCACTGGAATTCTCCAGGGACTTCCAGGCAATTCTGCTCCAGCTCGAACAAGAAGAATCCTGGGCCTGTTGTTATTAACAGCTGGAGATCTTTACTTCCCTGCTCTACATAAGGATTCCAGCTTTGCCCTGAATCTCATCCGCACAGAACGTGCACGGGTTTGCACAGAGGATAACTGTGCATGCTTGCATTTTTGCAGTTCTCCAGAAATTTGCTTCAAGACACAATCACACCAAGTTTCTAGGAAATTTTAGATCACGTCACATTTTTGTTACTCCCCTGACAAGCCAGGGCAGGGTTCTGACAGCAGGGCAACCTGCATTCCCCTCCTCTTTCCAAATAACCTTGTCATGAGTGGGACTAGAACAAGCCACAAAACTTCTTTAGAGAAGTACAAACACAACTGACAAGGTTTCCACCAATTCATGACCAGAGCATTTAAAACCTCCCGGGCAAACGTCCAGCCCTTTTGGCAGCACTGTGTTCATGTAGAAAGAAAACGTGGGAGAAAGATCAAATCCAACAAGCACAAGAACTGTTCAGCAGCCAAACAGCTGTTGAGACCAGGACTTTGTCAGCAGAGGTAATTTTCTAGCCTGGCCACTGGCAGTATTAGCACTGAGCAGCCCTGGACTCCACGACAGGCCGGAGTACGAGACCGGGAGCCTCCAGACCTTGCCTGTGTCTTTGACAAATAAGCTGCATGGCCACGGGCAACTCCATTAATCTTGCTGACCTTTACTTACCGCTTTGTCTGCTAGGAGAATAACTCTTTTCCACTTCCTAGAGTGCCTTGCCAGCTGTGGGTGAAAACAATTGCGCAAAGAGGAAGGTCTGGATGTTTTTTCTAATTGACAGAGACAGCCTGAAAGGTGCTTTATCCACCTACCAATATTTTCCTGCAATATCTCACTATGTAAGAACATATTTGGTCTCCTGAGCTACTGTAAAGTCAGTTTTCCAGTTCTCTGAGGCAAAGTATGACACATAATGAAGGTAGGATTCAGAGTGTGGGTTGAACAATCTTGTGTGAGAAGATTCCAATTGCAGAGGTAAAGCATTAGCTAAATTTTATAATCATGGAGTTAATTTTTTTGCTAAGAAAAGCAAAGCCAAGATGAGGATTGGCTCCAAAGACTACACAGTGTGTGGTCCTCACGTTTGAAGAGCTCTGCACGGCACTCACTCATGTTACATAAATTACTTTAACAAAGTTAGATTCAGAATAATATTTATAAAGCTAAGATCCGCAGACCTTTTTGCAATCACCTGGGTACAATCACCTAATTCACAAGAACTAGCTACAAATTATGCTAATCAGTGAAATATTCAGAAGATGAAGAGGAGCTTATTGTGCAATTTTAAATGGATTCCCTATGAAGACAAAAATTATGGAGATATAAAATTATAGAGTTCCAGTGAACATTCCTTTTAAAATCTAACTAACTTATCTGTTGCTGCGTGTCAGTAGTATAATGGTTACAGCACTATGATCAGGAAATTTAAAACACACCATTTTCATTGTGGGACCCCTTTCACCTCTCTGCTGTACACAGATGTCATCTGAAGCACCAATCCTGACCACTCAAATGAAGCCAAAATGAAGTGGCCATCATTTTGCTCTCAAGATGACAGCCCCACCTCTGAATCAGTCCCTCTATGACCTTTCACCATTACTCTTATCTGTTTTGTAGTTTTTATAAAACAATATGTTAAGCAACACAATGAGATACAGGTTTCACTTTATGTCCTTTGGGGGGTAATAAAAAAAAATAAATAAATTAGCTTTAGCCTACCTCTAATGTATATTTCAATCTGTGGCAAATTCCTGTTTGTTATTCGTGTAAGACTGCACCCGTGGAGCACTTGGTGCTCCTAGAAAGCAATAGGTAGTACAAGTACAAAATATCATTATTTGTGAAGTTTGTGGTTCTTCCCGTAACACCTGGTATGTAAAAGCAGAACATCTGACTAACTGAGGAATGAAGATCTTGCCCATCAGGCACGTTACCCTGCTGTATAGAGAGCTGACAGATGTTTAATGTCAGAAGCTCCATTTCCATCTGACCTCCTTTGACCAGTGCTTGCACTGCCCAGAGGGCACCCTCAGCAGCCAAGAGAAGTTTGGAGAGCCCAGCAAGGGAGGTAGCTGGTTGTGAGGTGACTTCCCATAGTTCAACTCAGGTTCTGTACTAAAGTCTAAGGGAAGCACAAGAAAGGTAACACTGCACATGTTTTTAAACAAATCTCAGGATCTGAAGGTGAAGTACAGGAAATCCCGCATTAGGTGCACCATCTGGCAACTCTGATTTCCAGATGGATGATGAGAAGTAAGGAGGGGTGAGTGACTTCTCTAAAGCCACAGAACAAAACACTGCACAGACAGGGTTCAGCTGTAGGACACACACTACCCTGTGGTTGCTTTTCTCTGGCTGTCCTTGCATAGTCCTGCCTTTTCTAGGATCAAAGCAAAAGCATCACAGCCTTATATAAATGCTGGCTGACTATTTTAGACAGTAGCGCTTCTCCATATTTTTTGCTCAGGTTTCTTTTACATCAAGTGAGATTTTTTTCACTCTTCCCTGCAGTTCAGAGGCTGCTCTGCACTTTCTTTACTGCTCACAGCACTTCACCAGGTGTATACAGCAGGTGGGTGTATATTCAAGAACTACTTGTAGGCTCTTCACCTGATGACTTTGTTCAGATGATGTCAAGTTCATATTCCATGAAATGAAAATCTTCCAGTCAGAGGTTACAGCACTAAGTGTCCAGACTTTTGTATGATTCAAATAATTTGAAGCCCACCTCTGATACCTGTAACACAGCCCTAGGGGCTTTAAACCATTAAGGAATCTACTTGTGTGTCAATTCTTTCTGGTTTCCATGAGATTATTTGCACAGACATTACACTGCGATGATACTTGGCACACAAAACTCCATTACCAGGAGTGATGTGCTGTCTAAAATTAACCATGTATTTGTTTTCTCTTCAGTTTCTATAGAACATGAGGAGTGATGCAGATGGTTGACAGCAGTGAGATTATAGCGATAGCTGTAAAATTTGATGACTGTTATCAAAAGCATCGTATGGCTTACGAGAGCAAGTAGCAATTAAAAGAAAAAAAAGAAAGAAAAAAAAAGATTTCCAGGCTTACCCTGGACAGGAGAGTTTGCAAAACAATTCCGTCAAACCCAGGATTTCAGAACCTGTTATGACAAATGATTCAGTACCTACAATGTACACACTCGAGACGAAGGAAGGGTTCAGCTCCAAGAGGTAAAATTAAAAGTCCAATGAAAACCAAAAGTAAATCCATTGAACTAAACTGGCTTATGTCCCAAATATCCAGTATATACATATCAGAATCTAATTACTTAAATCCTGCAATTTCACAAGTACTTCTAAGCCTGGTCACGTTGCATGGCTCTTCCTGAACAACATCCAGAGTGAGTGCCTTTTTAAGTACCATCCAGGTCAATGGCTTATAAAGCAGTTATGCTCAAGACTGAACACTGAAGAAAGCTGAGCACTCCTTTATTCCTCCTCCACTCTGCCTTTTGTATTTCAAACACAAGGAAGAGAATAAACCCCTAAAATCTAGCACAGAACAGCTGCACAATGGGTCTTCACAGAGGTGTAACTACTGAGACAGGCATCAGCATCTGTACGGACGTGCAAGAGTGATTCCCTGACTGTTCCTCAGTGGCAGCAAACGCGGCAACAGCAGAGGAAGGAGCTGAAATTGCACCTTTTATAACGAGCTCTGGGTGATCCTGATGTCTGTGCAACTGCGGCGTGGTATTCACAGAGACAGTTGTGATCATTAGTGTTCTGTGAGTTTATTTATCCTTTCTGTTGTGTTTGAGGTTAACATCTTGGAGCAGTTACTGGGCAGATGGGACTACAATGAAATAAAGAACACAGTGGCCTTGATTCTCCTCCCACTTTGCAATGCCACAAAATCAGTTCTACACCACTGCACATAAAAACAGGGTGTGAATGAGAGCAAACGCAATGAGAGCTGGACAGGAATCTGATCAGCTGTCCACAAAATGCTGGGGGGAGCTGAGAAAATTCTCCACTTCACTTCTAGATACATCAAATGCCTGAGATCAAGAAGTCAGACAGCAATCTCAAAGGGTCATAGGAAACCAAGATGAACTTATCCACAACCTTAAAACATACTTATATATGGAAACATTTGAGGCAGTATAAGAGAAATCACTGCCTTCTTTATCTATGCCAATTTACCAATAGTTACCAAAAAAACCACCACCCCACCAAAGAAGATGACATCTTTTCAAGAGGGGATGCCTCACATTTATGGCCTGAGGTACCAGAAAAGCCTGGAAAGAGGAAGATGGCCAAAGGAAAGGCAGCAGGTACCTACACGCCAAAACTTCTAGGTCCTGATGTCTGACAAAAGTTGTTTTGACCTTCTTGACCAGAAATACTAAAATATATTCCTGAAGAACAGAACTTCCCTCTACTGTCAGTTGTCTTCCCATCCCTGAATTTTTTCATTCCACCCATTAAAAACTCTTTTTCACTGCCCTGAAAATCTGGCTGTTGGAACATCCTCGTATTCCACATTTTCCACACCTACAACGCTGCTCAGCACTCTCAGGAGGAAAGTTGGTGTCGTCTTCTGATACCAGCAGTTCTTCTCCTGAGCAGGAGTAGGGGGTGGTGGTTTGGGGCTTTGCTTTTAGAGATAAAGCCATGTGGATAAAATTGTAAGAAAATTGAGGAAACCATATGTACCAAGATACAAATCTTTCCATAAGAATTTCTTTTTTAAGAATAGATTTGTTCTCTGTTACTCCCTCCCTGAACTCACCCACACAAACTGTATTAAAAGCACAAGCTTGCATATATTATCAGTGTTCTCAATTTCTTTTTAATCCTATTAATAATTATCACCATTTATCCAATTAATACTATCAGGAAGTGCTTCTGTGAAACTCTATAAACGACAGACATACCCAGCAGCCATTTCATACCCTGAAGTTTGAAAACCATACTGTCCTACTCTAAACCACGTACTCTTTTTTTCAGTAAAGGTATTATACACACTTAAAACCTTACTCTCTTCAAACACTTCTCTTTCTCAAGACACCTATTTGCAAATCTCAGCTTTATTCCAGAGATTCAGTTCTTCTACACTGTCCATAAACCATTTCATCTTAGTTCCATTAGACCTGTGACTGCAGAATGAAGTACAAGACTCATTTCAACTGACAATATTCTTTGCCGTCAGTTCTGTGCTACTTAATTAAAACTCACAATCTCAAAACAAGGGGTGTTTCTGTCCTGTCTTGAAGCTGCTGAGGTCAGAATCAGAAGCTAAGGACACTGTACAGGACTTCAGCAAAAAGACTGGAAATAGACATTTTGGAATATTATGGTAGGCTGCCCCTTTTAGATTTCCTTAGGATTTGGTGTATAGGGAGATACATCTAATATAGTGTATATTATACACATAACACCTACAAATATCTAGTATTTGAAATATTAAGGAATCTCATCCTTAAACAACACCTTTAAAATGTAACAGCTTTATATTCCACAGTGCACTTCAGGTTTAACCTACAGCCTTTCCTGAAGTACCCACGGCTCTCCCAGCTTCACCCTCAGCCTGCTGAAGAGACGACACAAAGTTCTCACAGCAGTTTGCCAAGTGACAGTCCCCAGTAACGAGCACCCCAGAAAGAAGGGCCCCGAAGCTCCAACTGATCCTTACAAAGGAGGTGTAAATCATGTTCATGGCCGAGAGGATCACTGATGTAGTTTTGTGGTTATTCTTCTAGAGTTACCCTTGGCACAACACCCATGGAGCGCTCAGAGTTCCGACAGCAGCCTGCCACTTCTGACAGTGCCAGCCACAGACACAGCAGCCAGGCAGGCACAGGAGGCCAGCAGGTAGCACAGGTTTGGCAATTCATTTTCAGCCTACAGTACAATGCAATGTATACTTTGGGGAATTACCAAGAAAAACATGCAAAACCATTCAAGTTCGATTTAAATGTAGCAAGCAACTATTTTAAAGCATTAACTCTAAGGAACTAAATGCTAAACTAATAAAATCAAAGACATATCACCATTGGCTGATATTCTTTTAGCAGTACAAAACATATCTTATTTTTTTGTTCCTGGTAGAAGGAATAGAATTGCTTCAGACACTATAAAAGTCAGAGAGTAAGACAATTTAACTTTGTAAAGAAATCCTAGCTAAAAAGACAAGTTTGTAGTAAAAAGACAGAGAGATGAGATTAGCTGAATTTTCTTTGGGAAATAACTTCTTCTGTAGAAAATCTGATTTTGATCATTCACAAGCACTTCACAGAACTGCCACACAGCTCTGGCTACATTTTTTGAAGACTAAACTCCCAAGACTGAAGGAAAGAGCAGCTGTGTATTTTCAGTCTGTGTTCCAGTCACTACATGCTGTTCACAGCAGAAGAGGTGAGGGATCCTGGGTCAGGGGAACTAACAACAATCCACCCCAGAGCAAGGTAGTTATAACACAGTCTCCTGGGAGAAAAGAGCAGATGTGGGCTTAAAAACCTTGGGAGAGAGAAGGAATTTCAAAATTTCCACCATGAACTTCAAAATCAAAACCACTTTTGCTGATTTTCACTTCCACATAGTCTGAAACAGAAACCAGGAATTCTCTGGTCTACTGTGCTTGCCACTAGACTGTCCCAGTTTCTCTGAAGTCCTTCTCTCTCCATCACTGCTTCTCTTCCATTTAGAACACTGGCTTCTATGCTTCATCTCATCTAAATTGAGGCAAGATAGCCATTTTTTATCTTGATTTTGTCATCTTATCTTGATTTTATCTTGATTTTTAAAATTTTGATAGTCTACTGGCAAGCACCAGAAGAGATGACATCATAGCAGGAGGCGGCATCTATTCAGAGGAGCTCAGAGCCAACAAAAATACTCCCAAGAACACAGAAATAGTTCCTATTACATTTTACTTCCTGGCAAAGGAATATTAGATTATATAAAAGGCAATAGAAATAGCTAGCACAGATCCATGTGAAGTACTTTAATGTTAATGGCAGTGTCTCATCATTCTGGTTCGTGTCTGCAAACTTGAAACCTATATTCTAGGTAGGTCAGATCTGTCTTAAACTGAAGTTCACTAAAAATGTACTGATTTAGACTCCAGGCTCCAGGCATGGCAGAGGGAGCCACATTCCTGTGAATTAAATGAGACTGAACTGCCAGAGAAAGTCTGGCAACTAAGTCAGGCGAGAGAGTGGTGGTGGAGGAGAAGAGAAAAGAAATCTACGTGGACTCCTGAAATGGAGCTGTAAACTCTCAACAGTGTTGTTGCCTTGTCAGAGCTGCCACTTTAGTCAGAAAGTACCGTGTCCTAGAGTGAAAATTACAGTTCTTCATCTTCAAGGAAACAAATACTCTGGTCTGCTGAAAAAAACCCAACACAGATTTTCCAAATTCTTACAGACATGTTGGGTGGATGATGCTCTTCACTGCAAAATGACAAATGTCCTCCAGCAATTTATTTTTTTGTTTTTTGAGAGGGCAGAGAAGGAAGAAGAGAAGAGCAAAGAAGGGGAAATGGGCAAGGAGGAAGACTGTGGAGCAAGAGGAATTGCTAAAGAGCTAACTGGGAACACAGAAGATCCAGTGCAACTACAGGAAGCGTGTAGCTGTGCGTGACCCTGGGCAAGCCACTTCTAATTCAGCTCCCCTGTAGAAGAACAGGATAATAGCAACACTTTTCATGAAGATATCTGGATTAGAAAGTGAAAAACATTTAAGCACTGCAGTATTGGTGATCATACTAGCGCATTAGCAACAGGCTGGCAAACAAAAAGTCCTCTGCAGCTACACAGGATCACGTTAAAAGGAAATATTAACCAGTAGTAAGTTGTGGAAAGCTTTGTTGAGGGATCTAGCAGTAAGCCTCTCCAGAAGAGTTGTGTGTTAAGTCCCTAAACAACAAACTACCCCTGCAAAAACATATATGGCAGTTAGACCACTGAACCAAGTAACTACTGGGTTTGATGAAGGGGAAGTATAAAAAGCCTGTCCACTCTGAGTAAAAAACAAACATGCTTTTAGGATCAGCTGGTGTTTGATCTGAGTGTGCATATATACTGACCACTGAATCAAAACACCCCGATTCCACTGTCCCATGTACTCAGTCACTACTGCCGACGGCTAAAAACCTTCTGCTATGTCTGGAATGGAAGTGATCTTCACCTCTGGAGTTCAGAGGTCAGGATTTTACTCCTCATGCTACTTCATTGTAATCTTGATGTCTGGCCCAATGACAGATCAAAAAGGGGCAGCTGGGAGATCTACAACTGACAACATAATTCCACCAAAGAAGACCTACGTGAGCATTTATTCCTATTGTCAGCAGCAATGAATGAGAAATAGTGACTCTATCCTGAGAAATGTGACAATTACTGGAAAACCCCATTTGTACTGGTACATGCACGACCTTTCAAGGTTTTTCAACATACATAACGTGAGAGCCGCACAGCTGGCTTGCAGCAGGCACAGTGAGACCTTAACCCAGATATCCTGTATTCTAAGCAAGTCCAGTGACCACCAGCCAATGGCCTGTACTGGCTGCACCTCTGCGTGATCCAGGCATTGCAATAATTCCTGATTCAGGCTTCAGCACAATAAGTTTTTTTCCAATTAAAAGAGTTGCTTTTGATGACCTGGCATTTTGACATAAAAATGTCTGAGTGAAAAGATGTCCAATAGTTAATAGTTGTTTTTTTTTTTTTTTTAAGTAAAACTGTAGACAGCAACAGTTCTTTTCTGTATTGTAAGAACTTTAACTCAAAAGGCCTGAGTGTAAGAAAGCATAATAACTGTAAGATCTCATTTATTTAAAATTGATTCAGTATGAAAAGTTTAGGTTAGATCAAGTATCAGTTACATAAATCTACTGTTCCCTTATTTACAGGTACTAAGCATTTCTCTTAGAGTTTATAGAAGTATGTGCAACTTGCATACTTACTACACAGTTACAATTAACATACCAACACAAAAGAGAAAGCTAAAAACCAGGTATTTGTCAAAAATAAATTACAGTGAAGCCTTCAGCAAATAAAGTCTTAGAAATACCCTTTGCAGATTTCTCCTTGGAACAGACAACAGTAAATTGACTAATCTGACTCACTGGAAGGAAGGCTAAGATTGTGTAAAATATCAGTATTTCATGTCCTCCCTTAGCTAACTTTGCATTGTGTAGCTACAAGTGCCTGACTGAAATGTAACCTGCAGGAAAAAAAATGATAACTATGTTTTAAAACAGTAACATCCAAAAGTGAAGTGTGTGCTACCAGTAATGGGAGAGAGTGGTGGCCATCAATCGTGCTGGTGTCAGGCCTGTTGTTCTGAGGTTAAAGGAATGGCTACAGTTTTCTCTCTAGTGACTGAGTCTATCCCAGCTGGTCATTAGTGAGCAGGATTTAATGGGCTCACAAACTACATCTTGTCTTCTTGAAGTGGAATGCACCACTGCAAATCTGAGCTGCTGAAAAATAGCTGTGTTTCGTCTGAGATAACAGTCTGAAAAAGAGATTCTCTAATCAGGAAAACAAGAGTTGAGAGAGTTCTCTTCCTAAAGATGCAAACTGAAAAACATGCTGTCTTGAATTACAATTACACTTCCACTGCAGAAAGTTTGTGTTGAGACCTATTGTAAAACAATTTCTGTACAAAAGAGCAAAAGACAATCGTTGTTCCAACTCTGTTCATTTCTTCGGGCTCATTAAAGAAATCCTGAGACAAAACAGAGTCTTTGATCTCAGGCATTGCTACAAGGCAACTATTCATTTCAAATGAGACATTTCATTCCTAAAGAAACAAAACCTCTGTGCAAGTACAGAGTCAGTCCCTGGAATTCAGAAGTCTTTAACTGCTTACCTTTTTATGAGCAGGTCAAATTTTTGGAAGTAGTTTCTCAAAGCAACTCAGACATTCCATGTTAACTGTTGTGCTGCAATAAACAGCTGCAAAACTCGCTGCTTTATTTCCCCATTTGGTGTGCATGCTGAACCCCAGGAGAAATCCCATGCACAAAAAGAAAAATAGAGGAAAAACAACCCCCAAACCCACGGGAGAAGCACCTCAGCCCTTGAGCAAAGGACAAAAAAAGTTCAACAGGGAAACAGAAATCCAGCGACAACTAAAAGTTTGGATGAGGAACAGGGAAAGCAAGCTGGCTCCCCTTGCCTGTAGTCCTGGCTAAAGGTGCCTCTCCGAGCAGAACTCACGGAGCCTCCCAGCTCCTCGAGCAGATGGTATTCACACATTATTCCCCAACAGCAGCATTCCCTGCCCAATCAGGAGGCAGCACTCAAAAGCCGAGCGCTTCCCAGACTCTGTTACAGTTTTCAATAGCTCTAGCACAAGATGAATGACTCAGAAAATGAATAAGCAGGGAAAATAAAACACGCCTCTCTCCTCATCAGAGGCACAGGCGCTCGGAGCTCGGAGTGTGCTAAGCATTGGTTTCAAGTTGAATGCACCTGCCTTTTTTCCCCCTAAATCCTAAATCCTAAATGCTGATTACATTTTCTGTGTCTTTAATCTGTGTGATCCACTTCATCTTGGGTTAGAAGTCACAGTAAGAATTAAATCTTTGCTTGTTTTTCTTCAGTCTTAAAAACAACAAACATTTGTAAGAGTCAAAAAAAGGATGAACTGTACATGTGCTCTTCCAGGCAAAAAATTCCCAGATAACTCGGTGAAACTCCCCTAAATGCTGATTACATTTTCTGTGTCTTTAATCTGTGTGATCCACTTCATCTTGGGTTAGAAGTCACAGTAAGAATTAAATCTTTGCTTGTTTTTCTTCAGTCTTAAAAACAACAAACATTTGTAAGAGTCAAAAAAAGGATGAACTGTACATGTGCTCTTCCAGGCAAAAAATTCCCAGATAACTCGGTGAAACTCCTCATGCTGCCTTTTGCTGAACACATACATAAATATTCCTAAGATTAAGGCCTAACTTTACAGATCCTGTTGGAAATTATATGAAAATAAGAAAGGTGAATTTCAAAACTGTCTGACCTAAAGAGATTAATATGTCCTCTGCTTTTGTCTAAAGTTTATCAAGGAAACTTTAAATTACAAGAAAACAGATACATCTAAGAAGCAAATGAATTAACAACAACTACCTCCTTTGAGGTACAACCACTACTCAAAAGCTGGTTAAACACAACCAGTAAACTACTTCCAACAGCTTTGATTAACTTACAGAGCATCACAACCATCTCACCCAGAGAGCACCTTTGAATACAACTCCTCAACTCGATGCCTGGCTTCTTCTGACAGCTGCAACTGAGTGGTAAAGGATGATCTGCTAAATAAAGTAAGTTACTCATGGACATGGAGCTGCACAGCACCAGCAGGTTTCTCCCTGGAATACACTAATGCACTGGTGAGCTTTCCAAAACACACTGAAATCCTCTGTAGTTTTCTAACAGAAGAGACTGGGAGGAGGTAACACTGTGTTTAATGTTCCTACACCAGCTCTCACTGCAGTCTACATACAAGGTTTTTATTGCTGCCACTCAGAAATTAACTCCGGGTTAGCTGAAAACATGCTGCAGTCAGACAAGTGGAATCAGTTAAATCAGTAAAACTATTTGGGGTGAGAAGCATTCTCCCAGATCCCCCTGGACATTTTCAGATCTTTGTCTGTGGCTGTAAATTGATCCTTTGCATTCCTGTCTGACACATGAACTGTGAAAAACTCTTCAGGGATATTCCCTCTGCCATGAGTAATGCTCTAATAGCATTTCTGCAAGAGAGAAGACCAGTTGCAGAGACAATAAAATATCGTGAACTCTTGTCTAACTTTTGCTACTATTATTTTAAGGGGTTTGGGGTTTTTTTTTTTCGTCATTCTAGAACAAGTCAGAGAACTCTATCAGCATCTTACTTTCTTACTTTCAAAACACCAAGCATCAGGATTTCTCCAGCTTGGATTAACGGCAGGACCTACATGCAAAGGCATCAATTTGCTTCGTGAGCCATGCCATGCCCACCCAATGGTTAAGCAAACAAACCCACACATGCAGCTACAGGACAAAGAACAATGCCTTGTGTTATTGCATCTGCCACAGCTGCCTACCAACCTCCCTGCTACATCTAGAGAAGCATTTAAAGGTGTCAAACAAAACTAGAAGCAGATCAGGATCCGGTAAGAAAACAAACATTTCTTGAAACTTCATTTTGGCAGCCATTTTCTGATGGCTGCACTAAGCTCTACAGCAGCCAAAATCATTGACTACTGACTCACTCAGCAAGGCAGCTGGTAGCCCTCCGAGCCCGTATCAGCAGAAGCAACGCTTTGTAATTAAACCTTTCACATGTGCTAGTTCCCTGGAGATGCTCAGAGAGAAAGCACATCTACATGTAAACATCATTACCCTAATGCTCTAACTAACACCATCACAGAATCCCAGAATGGTGGGGTTGGAG
>NW_010320003.1:0-1262 GCF_000700745.2 Antrostomus carolinensis
AGAGAGAAAACTTAGGACAGACTCCTGTGACAGCTCCAACGTTCACAGGGGATGTCAGATGTAACTCTCCTGTACTGGAGACGTTTACTGTATGCGCTAAGGACTCAGGAAAGTGTGAGATGCAGAGGAGAGTCTTAGCATGTGATTGTAATAATTTTATCTGTGTTTCTCATTTTCATGTCTGGTGAGTGTTCTTTTTAGTGGTAAAAATCCTTGTTTTTTGACTTAAAATATGAAAAGTGCTGAGACTGGACAGGCAAAAAGGGCTCAGCATTCTTTGGCTTAGTGCAGAGACAGGAGAGCTGCAGTGTTCATGAGCTTTTCAAAAAGGAATAAAGGATGCATAGGAAAGCATGGGAACACTGTTTCAGAAGACAGATCTCCAGACACTTCCCTGTCCCAGCATAGAGGTGCAGTCATGATGGAGACAGCAGGACAAGACCCCTCTCAAAGTCAAGAAAATAACTCTGAGAAGACAGTGTCCACCCCCAAGGAAAGGCTCAGCACTCCCTGGGATCCTACAGCAGGGACTCTAAGAGGAGAGTGTCCACCCCCAAGGAAAGGCTCAGCACTCCCTGGGATCCTACAGCAATTTCCCAAGCCCAGCAGGACAGGCAAAGCCAACAGTCAGGGCTCCTGGACAGGGGATGTTCTCCAGAGACGGTCAGCTCTTTGCCCAGCAGACGATGCCCAGAAGGCATCTCCAGGGAAGGACAAAAGAGAGTTGCCTGAAGGCAGCCTCCCACAGGGCTTCTTGGCAGTTTCTCCCCCACCCCTTGCCGATGGCTCTGCTGCCTGCAGATGTTACCCTGTGCCCAGGTCTCCTCCCTACCACTGCTCCCAGAGCTCAGCTCTGCCCTGCAGACCCCTGCCAGCCCCAGGGCACTGCCCAGGGGCAGCTCTGGCTGGGCAGGCTCTGATGGCACCATCAGACCGACCCTGATGAGCCTGCAAAAGCCATAGTGATGCTGTCTGTAAGCCAGGCTGTGCTTGATTTCTGATTCTCCATGGTTTATTCACTTCTAAGAGAAACAGAATTGGAATTCCACTGCCTCCTCCCAAATGGAGAGATGAATGTCTATGTCCCATGGCCCACCCAGAAAACATAGAGCAGAAGATTGATAGAAGAGGATCCTTCCCTTCCAGGGAGCCCCTGCCTTCCTGTGCTTCTTGAAAAATCTGTCAATGTGCTGCACTGATCTGCAGCTGTGAGCAGCCCTGACCCACACTGCACCCTCTCAACAGCAGCAGGACCCTGCCCT
>NW_010320004.1:0-42055 GCF_000700745.2 Antrostomus carolinensis
AGCCTCGGAAAAAAGCCTAAAAAAAAAAAGAATTAAAAAAAAAAACCTTAAAAAAAAAACCCAAAACAACCAAAAACCCCCAAACTTAGCAGAGTTTCCACGCCTCGGTGCGGAGCAGCTCCCGGGGTGACCCCGCCGTGGGCTCTGCGTGGCTCAGGGCTGCCTGTTCCCAGCTCTTTCCCCAGGTTTAACAACAGCACCAGCATGACTGTTGAGATAAAAACACTTTCTAAAAAATTAAAATAATAATAATAATAATAATTGGATGGAGTGGGCTCCACCATGGACATCTTACCAAACTCTTGGAGGCCCTACGGTAAAACAGATTGCAGAAGTTGGCTTGCACTGTTTGAAACCATTGCTGCAGAAGGTTAAAATTCAGGTTAAAGATGATTTTTTCAATCCCAATCTCCTGTCATCTCTTAAATTCGTTAAACTCCTCAGCTCTAAAACTGAGTTACTGGTTGTTAAAAAACCACTGGGACCAACAGCTGGAATCACCACAACTAAGGTAGTCAGACGCTCCCCACCACACATCTCTCTTCTGCCCCTTTATAATTTGCCAAATTTAAATGAATTAGGTTGCAACTTTCTGCCTTGGCAGCTCGGGCTGGACATTTTCTGAATGCTCCAAGTCCTTTGGCTCTTCCAAGGATGGAAGCAGAGGAGAGGAGCACTGCTTTGGTCATTCTTGGGCTTGGTGAGGTTTTTTGTTTTCAACTCTGGAAATAGGGTCTTGAAATTTGGCACGAAGCAGCCTTTTATGGTCTTTTAGTTAAACCCACCCAAATTAGTCATGTTGTTGAGCTTTGAAGAAGAGCAGCTCATGACACACAGCAAAAACACACCTGATTCTGGCTGCTCAAGTCCCTCAAGATGCTGTTGGGGCACCTGTTGCCCCAGTGCTCAGAACCTGCTCAGAAGCCCCCCAAGGAAACTTCAGCCCCTAGTTAAAAACCAAACCAAACCAAAACAAAACGAAATGAAACAAACCAAAGCGAAACAAACCAAAATGAAACAAACCTTTCCTGGTAGAACAAGAGCAGTGGGACACATGAGCACAGTCCCTTTCTGTCGGTCCACACCAGCCCCAGGTACCTCAGCAGGTGCTGGCCGGTGGCATTCGCTGCCAGGATGTCACCTATGGGTCCCACCCCATCTGTGTGCACAGGCTGCACTCTGGGATATTTTGAAGGTCACGGTGTTACCTGGTCAGAACATCAGCAATGGCCAAAGCGAGATGTTCCGTACCAATTTATGGAGGCTTTCTCCTGCACGCATGTTCTCATGCAGATCTTAATTACGTTGTCACAATCTGTTTTCCATACGACACCTGCATGCCACAGACCTGCTCTGTAAGTCAAAAAGGGAACAAATTTTGGCCAGATCCTCATTTTATCTACAGAACTAAAAACTACCCACAGAGCAATATGAGGGCTGCATGACATGACTGTGACAACGGGATAAAATTCTCCTGAAGAAGAGGATTCTCTCCTTGCCCTTGCCACAGGCTTCGTAACATAGAGTCCTTTGGTTGGAAAAGACCTTTGAGATCACGGAGTCCAACTGTACCTGTCCACTGCTAAACCAGATCTCTGAGCACCTCATCTACCCATCTTTTAAATCCCTCCAGGCATGGGGACTCCACCACTGCCCTGGGCAACCCCTTCCAATGCCTCACAACCCTTCCATCAAAGAAATTCTTCCTCACATCCCAGCTCAACTGCCCTGGCCACAACTGGAGCCCATTTCCTCTTGTCCTGTCCCTTGCTCCTTGGTTGAACAGACCCCCCCCCACCTCTCTCCACCCTCCTCCAAGGGACTTGCACAGAGCCACAAGGTCTCCCCTCAGCCTCCTTTTCTCCAGGCTCAACAACCCCAGTTCCCTCAGCCACAAGGGAACTCAGCACACTTGTGCTCCAGACCCTTCCCCAGCTCCGTTGCCCTTCTCTGGACACGCTCCAGCACCTCCATGTCCTTCTTGGAGTCAGGGGCCCAAAACTAGACACAGTATTCAAGGTGCCTTCAGCCCATTCCAGCTCAGCACAGCACTCACCTCTGGCACAGGATAGTAGTTGATATCAATGATTTTGTTCAGGTTTTGGACAATAACTTTGGTGACTTCAGCTATAGCTTCTTGAAATCATAAGCGTGCTCTGAAGTTCGTAACACTAACAAAGCCATTAAACCAAATTTTTGGGGTGCTGACGGTTGGATTGCCCACGTTCCTGGTGCGTAGCTGGAAACCTTTAGCCTGGATTGCTGACATCCATCTTCGTACAGCTGGGAGCCGCGGGTGCTGCGCTTGCACGTATGAAGTGCTGTATCATGTTAAATGCTCTGAAAAAGCAGACATCACACTTCTCAGATGGAGTACTCTGAATTAGTCAAAACTGACCTTAATCCATCCATGTCTCACCCTGACCCATCTTCCTAACGGGTGTTTTGGGGAGGATTAATGATGGTGCTGAAGCAGTGATGCAGCGTAGTGGAAAGGAGGGGAGAAAAAACCACGAGGAAATTAATAATTCTGTCTTCAGTGGAACCTGCCAACGTTCCTGCTCTGCTCCTGTGCACCCCTACAGCCTTACAACCCTTCTGGCTGTTTCTCCAGTGTTCCTGGATAATACCTCTAAAGGAGGTCATAGAATCATAAAATGGTTTGAGTTGGGAGGGACCTTAAAGCTCACCCAGTTCCAACCCCCCTGCCATCAGCAGGGACACCTTCCACTAGACCAGGTTGCTCAAAGCCTCATCCAACCTGGCCTTCAACACTTCCAGGGAGGAGCAGCCACAGATTCTCTGGCCAACCTGGGACACTGTCTTACCACCCTCACACCAAAGAATTTCTTCCTCACATCTCATCTCCATCTTCCCTCTTCCTGTTTAATCTCCCCTCTTCCACTTTCAAGCCATCACCCCTTGTTCTGCCACTCCCTGCCCTTGGCCAAAGTCCCTCCCCAGCCTTCCTGGAGCCCCTTCAGGTACTGACAGGTCATATCAAAATCCAGCTACGCACATCAGTCCCTCAGTGCAGATGGGTTGCACACAGCAGGTCCAAAGCATCCCTAGATGCAACCTGAACGCATTTCTCCTCTTCAGAAGATAAATGCTTCGTCCCGCTTTCAAAACCACACACGGGAATATTGGAACTGTATTCTCCATCGCTGCGGAATCCAAAAGTGATCAGACATGTGGATAATGTGCTGAGCTAAGGCCTAGGATCATACACTGAACAATAGGAACCAGCATCGCTGAGCCCCTCACTGACCATCTCCTGCACTGCACACCATAGAGACACTGAAGGAAAATAATATCTGATCATGAAATTAAGATCTTGGTCTGCTTCCACAAAAGGGTGTGGATTAAGTGGCACTGACAACAAGAATTCAGACATTTCTGCATTTTGAGTGTTTTCCTGGGCAGTAACAATGGTGTGCTCCACAGATTTTTGGCCACCATATATGCAGACTTAAACAAAACGTGTGTGCAAATGCATCTGCGTAACATCTACATATAAAATAGACAAAGATAACACCTGATGGATGGTTCTACAGAAAGGTCATGGCTATGATATATATGATACTCAGTTTACATAGGGTGACATTTATGTAACACTTAACGAAGAGCTCTGACAGGGTGTTGTTGTCAGCTGGCATTTGTTACAGAGAAGAAATAAATCTAATAAGAAAAACAACAACAATAAAAATAAATAAATAAAACCATTTTGGAAGGAATAATACTGCACAAATCCTCTAAAAGGAACAGAATTGTCTACACAACAAAGGCTGGGCTGATTGATGCTAAAATAAGCAGTTATGCAACAAGTAAGAAATATGATCTCCAGGGAAGAAACCAACAACATTTGCCTTTCATCTTCACTCACCGGTGCTTATTTTTGCATACCTAAAAGAAAAAATACAGGCAACCTTTCCATGATGAGCACCTCAGTAGAATGAGCAGATGGTTTTAAGTGAAAGATGGAGTCTTGGATGAGTTCTGCAGAGTTACATCCCATCACTAAACATGAGTCCCCCCACAAAGTGTCACAGAGCTGTTGTTTCCACCACCCATGTCCAAGGCATGCTACCACTCTCCAGAGGAGCACGGTGCTGGCATGACCAGGCGTAAATACATTGATTTTTAGGGGGGGAATTGGGTCACCCTAGAGCTACGATTACAAAACTGTTCAAGCAACTTCAGGAGAACAACTATAAAATAGTTCATGTCCCAACACTGTGGTTTAATAACACTTCTTGACTTGAGACCAGTGAAAATCTCGCTGCAGATGGTTCTCATGGAAGAGGAAGGGGAAAAGCCAGTTGCTTTGTTGGCATCAAATTTATTAACTGTAGTACATTAGCACCAGACACATGGACAGGGCAGGTCCAAGGGAGCACAAATAGTCCCCAAATATAATGAAAACTCCATGTCAATTTAAAGACCCTTAGAAATAATCTCTTTAGTACCATTAGCTAAAGAGAAACTGGGAGGAAAGCTCAGCTCCCTCAACCTGTTCCTGCTGTGATGCTCACCCAGCCCTGAAGCTGGGTGCTGGAGGACCACCACAGGGCAGGGAGATTCTTATGGAGATGCTCAGAAGCAACACACAACTTGAAAATGGTGCAGGAGACACGTGGTTACTAATTTATTGCCTTAGATACCCTCTTTTGAGGCCTCTTGTAGCCAGAAGTCATTAAAATAACCTCAAGTCATCAAAATAGCCTCAAGTCATCAAAATGGCTTCATGGCTACTTGAATTTCCATCAGGGACCAGAGCAGTATGAAGCCATACCAGGAGGGGAACACAAAGATGGTGAGAATCTTTCTGCATCTGTATCCCAGGTAGGGTCATCCAATATCCCAGCTGTAATTGGGATATTGAGTTTTTATTAAAATCCGTGTTAATTTGGAGAGTAGGAAGCAGATGCAGTAGAAGGAAGAAGAACAAGCTCTGTTCTAAATTACAATAATCATCACTCCTGTCTTGGAGAATGAACTTCTACAGAAAGATCAAGGGAGAGGTGGCTGCTGTGGTCATTATATCAACTAATCCCTTTTCTTTCTCATTCATTCTGCATCATTCTTTTCCTCTCTGAAGCTGAGGAGAAAAACACTCTACTTAACAGGAGAAGAAAATTAGATTTGGCAGATCAGTGGATAGTGAGATTTTGTTTGCAATCTCAATTACCTTCAGGAGCTAGAGATTTGATATCAAAATAAACTGTAAACAGCAACAACAAAAAAAAATTAGATATAGTATTACAAGTGTCCATCCCTTGATGGATAGCTCAAAAATTCTCTATGTTCTAGCAACTGCTGCTTTAATATCCTTCAAAGCCACGGCAGCCTGTCTCTGTCTGAAGGGATTACCTGTGAGGAGTGCATCTCTAAGTGGTTTTGTGCAAAGATGCTCATGTTCTTGGGGGTTTTGTGCATTGATTTTTTTTCTGCCAAATTTCCAGGTTTTTTGGTTGGTTGGTTGGTTTTTTGTCAATTTCTCTGTTTTCTGTAAGTTCATTTCTATCACAGAACACATCTGATACATCGTATATTTCATGCAGCTCCCAGACTGGGGCTTTTAAAGGGTTCTTGAGGGTAGATATAGGGAAATAAGGACCATCAGTGGTCAGCTGAACAGCTTCAGTGCTGCTCCTGCAACAGGAGACCTGTTGTAGCTCCTCATGCTTTGGATGGATCCTTGAGCATCACTCAAGGATGAGAGAGACTCCTCTGCAACACACTTCCCAACTTTCATTCCTTTGCTCCCTTGTTTTTGGCATTTCAAACTTTCCATGTTTGATGCAGTGATAGGTTAACACGGCTCCTCAGACCACTTGGAGTTTCACATGAAGACATTTGACCACTATGGACAAACTCTGCAGTTCTGGGTGGTGAACAATGAAAATAGAAGTAAATTTAAAACAGTTCAGCTAGAAGGGACTCTCAAGGTTCATCTAGTCCAACTGTTGAAGTACCTCTTCTCTCCCTCGTGAAGGGTTATCTCAAAGGCAGGACATGCCACTGCAAACCTATTCCCACCCTGCAACCTGGGCAAAGATCCACCTAGGTGTAAAAGCACTTGTGTTTTACTCCTCTGAGCAGGCCTGCAGAGCTTTCCTCCTCCTCCACCACTACCCTGGCTTGGAAAGAGGTGAAAAGCCAGCTGCCATCAGGTGTCTTCCTACCTGCAGATTCCACCACAGAACATGCAATTACTCTTCCAATTAAAAAATAAATAATAAAGAGCCATTAAAGATCCAAGTCACAATTTAAGGCGCCATCTGAGTGAACGGTACGTATGCTAAACAATACATACAGCAAGACTGAATGAATCCACTTTTTAATCTGGATTCCCGCTAGACACTCAGTTTCTAACCGAGTTGGCTGTTTCCCTGTATTTCTCTGGAGTTGGAGGGTGTGAAGAAAAAAAAAAAAAAAAGACATTTCCATTTCATTGACTAAGTTCCCAAGGAGAGAGTTTATGAAAGTGCAAGTGCATAATTTACTGCCTGACAGGATAAAGATGGTATCTGGTTTTAAATAAATAAATAAATAAATACATAAAATAGCACACCCTGAAAAACAAAATTGCTAGAACAGACATTTGTTTTCCATAAGTACCATATTTTAGAAGCATTTAATTTAACTGAGAAGCACTGTTAAAAATACATGCATTGTAAATTGCAGCTGTATAACGTGATATTTATCAGATAATGTCACTGAAGAGTCTCCTGTTGCAATATAAATGCCAAAGCATTTATAGAAAATAAATGTTGAAGTAGAGAGCTTCCTTTTCAAAGTGGGAAACCATTAGCTCATCCAAAAGTCATAAATAAAATGATAAGAGTTTGCTTATGGGCTTGGTTTTAACCAGAGTGGGGCTGCCGTGGACACTCCATCACCTGAGCGATATTCCCAAGTAGCAAACTCAGCCTGGATGCAGGACATGGGACATGGGACTGGTGACAATGGTTCTGAAAGACCTAAGAGTAGCCAGAAGGACAAACCAACTGTTAATGCACTTGAGGAAAAGAGATAAAGATGGAAAGTGAGGGATTTCTTGAGATACTTCACACAATATTTAGTTCATGAAGATTGATCAGGTCTGGTTATAGCCAGGGCCTGATACAATATTCTTGAACACCAGCGTTTAAAAAGGGGGCCTGAAAGCTGACTCTTGAAGCCACATTTAGTCACATCAATGCATGATCTAGTCACATCAATGCATGATCTGATCTTCAGAGGATGGAGCATGTGGCAGCTCCTATTGAGTTCTTCAAGGTCTGGATCAAGTTGTGCACGTGCAGCACTATTTATTACCATAAAGGTACAAAGGGCTGTGAGAGAGGGATGGTAAAGAAGATTTTTGGATCCAGGATCTCCACCTTCTGCTCCTCTGGAATTTAAGGACATCGATCAAGTCTTTTTGTCTCCTGTTAGAAACGGGGCCAACATGAGGTTCCTGCTGCCATTCACGCAGATCGACAAAGTGCTTTGCTGAGCAAGCTGCTTGCCAGGTAGGCAGCTGGCTCCCATCCCAGGTGCTTTTTGCACCACAAAAGTCCATTTGCCAGCATTGCCAAGACTGGAAAACACCATTCCAACACAACCAGGATCCACTACGTGAGTTGCCTTCTCCGTTGCCACTGAAGCCCTATGGCTGGAGGTGTGAGAGGCTCATTGTGACGTGGGAGAAGCAGACAAGGAGCACCCACTGCACCAAACAGCTCTGGAGTAATCCTGCTAATTTCATTTCAGTTCTTTTTGGTTTGACATAGCCAGATAATCCACATTTGATGGGATTTGTAATTTTCAAATCATTTTTAGGCTGTGGAGTGAAGAACAAAGTCCACCTGTAAATTCAAGAAAGCTGCAGTCATAATGTTTATTTCCTCATGTCTATCAAACCAGAATGGCCACGCTACTGACCATGGGCATGCAGTCATCCATGCTGGGGTGGGAACATGAGGACATCTGAATTTTGGTCACAAATCAGAGATTTTTCTGGTCAATTGTGGAAGTCAAGAGCGGGTTTGCCACCTCCAAGAGGATCCCTAGCTGAAAGCTTGGACACTGTTCTTCTAAAGGAAGGAATGAGATTCCTGCAGCCCTCTCCTGGCTTCATGAATTCCTCCTTCCATGATTCTACTCATCTTTTAGGCACCTCTTGCCTGGCTCATGCAGTGTGTTGTCTGCTTCTTCCTCCCTTTATTTTCTCCCTCTGCTGCCCACTGCATTTTTCTTTGGACAATCCAATCTACTGATCCTCTTCAACAAGCATATTCGTACCAAATTGCTTGTTATCTCCTTTCCACGCTCACTCATCTCTCCCCATTGCAAAGCACACTTCAGTCTGCCCCATAACATCACACCCCGGGCAACACAGTCAAAACCGAGACTGAATGTGCCAAGCTGAGCCCAATCCCTCGTTTTTCTCACCCAACTTCCTCCATCCACTCTTCTGGTCAGAGGAGCAACACACACCTGACACAGCTCAACCTCTATGTTGTCAAAAGCACTTTAGATGATGACTGATATGATGAATGCCAGAAATATGTGTCTCAAATAAATTTTACCTACAAGAAGTGGCTGGATGGATGAATGGACAGTTGATTCACTGGCTCATTGGCCATGGAGGGGATGTATAACACACCAACAGGACAGGTTTCTGGGCCACATTCAGAAGAAAATACTTCAGTACTGGCAGCTCCTCGCACAGGGGATCCCACACTGAGCATTGCCATCCTGCGAGCACAGAGGACCTGGAGGTTGTGCACCACGTTTGTAAAATATCACAGCAATGAGAGGAGGTGAAGACTTGTTAAATCATGAAGCCCATCATCTCCTAGGATAGCTTGACAGCCCCTCCACAGAGGATGTACCAGCTATTTATTTAAATTTACCTTTCCCCTTTGAAAACAGGCCACTCTTAACTGGTACTGCTGGGAAGCCCCACACCCATCATCTGAGCCATTTTCTGGTGAGCTCCACGGATGACAGACAACCACTGAAGCAACAATTCCTGCGTGCCAGGACTTTAACACATTGTATATGCAACTCATACCCCCTTTATAGTGGTTATAATCTTCAAATCAATCGTACCTGGCAGCGGAACTTTAACATTAATGACTCTTATTATGGATGGAAAAACCTTTTGGAGGTAATGAGCAGAAACAAGACCGCTTAGCTCCTACCTGAGGAGGTGACTCCACGGTCATGACCACCACTTGGAGCAGAGCTGTGGCAATGCTTGCTTTGGCACAGCAAATCCAGAAGAGTCGGTTTGGCAGCCAACCTGCCCCTGGAGCTGAGACCTGAGTTCAGAGAGGGCTTGAAGGATCTCAACTCATGCTCACCTAACATCAAGGAGGAGATAACACGTTACCCACCACGCAGTCATCAACCCAGATGCATCACCCTTCCCTGCCACCCGAGCTGGGACTGCGGTCCCAGGGGAAGCCTTGCTCTCCCCACCCAGGGACAGCTGCCAAGGTGGGAAGGAAGGAAGGAAGGGGTCAGTTTAATTTTATCTTCTCAGCCAGGAGAAAAGAGGACTCTGAGTTACACATTTAATTTCCAAGCTGGTCCCTCAGGGTAGAAGAAGTGAGTGAGCCAGGGAGAGCGTGCACGGCATCGCAGTGCCCCGGGGGTGGTGACATCTGCCCTGGCATACCTCGAGGAGCTGCACAGCCGCAAGCCTGGCTGCTGGAGGAAAAAATAAACAAATAGAGTGAGTCACAAAGGCAAGCGGCATATGACGGGGACAGGTACTTATGCAAATAGCCTGTTAACACCCAGCCAGACAGAGCTGATAAGCTTCCCAGGCCAGCTGGAGGCTTCTTCATCCTGCTGGGGGGAGGAGGAGAAGGAGAGCTTTAGGATAACAATAGAAAAATGAAAAGCAAGAGCAAGGCAGCTCTGGGAAGGTTGCACAGGGTTGTCCAGCTTCGGTACCAACGCACCGTGTCATCAACACATTGCTGTGCTGCTTCCAGAAGCATCCTCCTGTGCTGGCATGGGTTTAGAGTGTGCCATGGTACCCATCACCCACACATCCAGGGGTTGTGGGCGTGGTACCCATCACCCACACATCCAGGGGTTGTGGGCGTGGTACCCATCACCCACACATCCAGGGGTTGTGGGCGTGGTACCCATCACCCACACATCCAGGGGTGGTGGGCACGGGACCCATCACCCATACATCCAGGGGTGGTGGGCACCTGCCCACAAGCATCTCCCCACAGCACCCAGGTCCTCGGTCACACAACAAAGTTCCTCAGATCTGTGAGGCTGCAGCACAGGGGGTGCAGTGGCAGCTGCCTTCCCCCAGCCTGTGTCATCCCCATAAATCTTCTACCCCACCTCTGACCAACCCCCAGCAGCATTTAAAAAAAGAGGCAAATGATCCTTCTGCAACGCTGCTGGGGATCCCCCAGGAACCTCCATATCTGGCCTGACTGGGCTGCTGATAATCAGATAGAGGGGGTTTAAAATAATCAAGCCTCCTAAGCAGCTGAAATCCAAACCAGAATAGGTAATGGGGTCAAAAAACAATCACAGCAGCCAGGGCAGAGGGTCTGCAGGGTCCCATGGACTGGCCACCACACACACAGCCACGTTGGAGCTGTGGTGCTTCTTCAGGACACTGCCCAAAAACCAGAATCTCAAGTTTTCTGGCACTGAGAAACCTGAATGCAAGACCCCACGTGTTTGACGTGGAACCCCCAGAGCTGGGTGGCTCCTTCCCCCCCCATTACATCCATCACCACAAGTCAAGAAAGGATTTTGTTGTCTCATAGCTCCAGTCCCAGCACTGCCAGGAGCTCAGAGGACGCAGGACCTCACCTCCCTGCTCCTGGAGCATCACCACACACAGGCTCCTGGTCCCTGTGTCCCCTGTCCCATGCTGGCTCTGCCAACACCTTCACCTGCCTTAGCTACGGGCAGGGAAGATGGGACAGAAGCACTGAGGAAAAAGAGGGAATTGTTAAATTTAGGGAATATTTGTTTCACCCGCCACTTGGATTTCCAGCTCGTATTGATGATGTCACGCTCCAGTGGTGAGGAGCCAAAGTTTGCCCTTCCTCTGGTATTCCCTTAGGAAAATAAATAAATAATAAATAAAAATCTTCCTGCCATGTAAAACTGAAAATTGAAACAGGCTGGTGATTCAGCAGAGAAAATGCCTCTCCCTTTTCCCCATTCAGTGAGGCGGAGATGAACGCTGTGAGGTTTGAAAGAAAAACTGAAAAAGCCTTTAATTAATCCCTGGAGGCTAAACTCTGCCAGATATGGCCAGGATTCCTCCTCTGCCTCCTTTTTGGAGCAAGAACATGCTGCTGTCTTCCTCCTGCAGCTCTTTCCGGGGGATTCTCTGCTCTCCACAGGAGAATCCAAAGCATTTGCTCAAGTTTTTTGGGGACAGGGTGACTGCCAGGGAAAACCAGGAGCCCCTTCCAGCATTTCCCAGATCAGCACAGACTTTTGGAAGCTTCTACCTGCTGGGAGGAAACTTCTTTTGAGTTCAAGGTCAGGTTTGTTTGTCTTTCATCCCGACAGACCCAAACTGTTATGCAATATTCAGGAAGTCACTTTTATCAGACTCGATTCAATTTATAAGATTAAGAGCATGGAAAAACAAATACTAGTGCTGGATGGAAAGTGCTGGCGCTAACCAGGCCGATGCTTTGTTTGGACAAGGATTGTTAATAAGAGTATCTCTGATTTCTCCAAATCAGTTGGGGCAGGAGACAAAATGTTCTGCTTTCTAGAGGGGGGAGAAAAATTAACTCTTGCTTAAGAGAGAGCAGAAACTGTAGCAAAGTTGGGGTGGGGTTTTTTTTGTGGGTTATTTTTTTTATTGGGGTTTTTTTGCCCCCCCCCCCTTTTTTTGTGTTGTTTTTTTTTGTTTGTTTGTTTGGGTTTTTTTTAGAGCCACTCAGAAAAAGCTGTGGCTCAGGAGCATCCCATGATGTAAAGCCAGAGCTCAACCCCAGCAGAAGACAGAGGACCACAGCTGCATTGTGAGCAGTACCTGTGCTGGCCAGATTTGCTTAGCTATCACCTACCTTAGTGCCAGGCAGAAAAGCGGCTGTATTATGGGTAAAGGATTTGCTTTCTAGAGGAGAGACTTGCAAAGTGATGGGTAAAATATAGAGCTTGTGCAGTTTGCACAAGGATGGACAACAGTGGGCACAGAGATGAGCTCATTCAGAAAATGCATTGGGGAAAAACAAACTGCACTGAGGGGGGGGGGAAACGAAAATGCACTGGGGGGAAGAAACAAAATGCAATCTTAACTTGCAGAGGGAAACCAGTAGCAAGTAAGACCCAGCCCTACACCTGACCAGCAAGTCCTGAACCCATTAAAGAAGAAAAGCACCAGGAACTGCAATGGAAGAGCATCAATCATTCATCCCACGGAGCAACACATCAGCCACCATCCAGAAAACATATCTGCCTCCTTGATGCTTTTTCCTACCGAGTTCCTTACCAAGTTTCAATACCCACCACTGCTCAGATTAGTTCAGATCAGTGCTGTCTGCTGATACAGGGAAAAAAAAAAAGAATAAAAATTGGAAATTTAGTTTCCAGCACTGTGATCTCCCTTCATCCAGTACCACGTATATAGAGATTACACACAGAGAAAGTTCAAATGCAGTAATGAGGAGCTCTGGAATTTCCTAATAGCTACGGGAGAACCTGAGGTTTGCAAGAAAACTATTAGCAAGAGCAGATTTGCAAGTTCAGCTGCGGGAAGGACCACAAAATCTGAGAGTATGTGATAGATCTTCTTTTTTTTATCGAGTGCTTTGTGGGGAGCTGCAGCTCTTGGAGAAGTTGGGAGCTGCAGACTGCGCTCCGCGTTGATTCCAATGATGGAGTGGTGGTAATTAAACCTCCGGAGCATTAAGTTACTGTTTTAAGCAAATGCTTGCATTTTAGCTCGATGGGAAATTGAGAGCAAGACTCAGACTTTCACAGTAAATAAAAACTGTTGCCTGTTTCACAGATAATCTGTTTCCTCTGTTTATAGATCAGAAAAATCTTCCTGTACAGTTTTTCTTCTTCCCTTTTGCAAGCGCACCCCACTCCTTCAGGAAGTTCAGCTCCTGCATGTTGCTCAGCCTATAAAATAATAATTATAATCATAATATGGCTCCTTAATAACATTTAATCCAGAGACTAATATCCTTATCTCCATGTAAAAAAAATAAATCAGAAAGCACACAAAATTTTGCTCCATTGGCCAAAGTCAGGAATAACCCAACACCCACGTTCACCATCTCTGTCCATCAGCTGTATCCACCTCCCAGCTCTGAAGCACTGATCTTATCTACAAACAGATAAACAAGGTGCAAATCTAGTTTATTCTGAAACTCAGCTCTGTGATGACAACCACAGCTCTGTGTCACCGCACACCTGTAGCTTTGGAATTGGGCAAAAACAGCCATTTCGGGTCACGTAGCTACAGTTTAACCATCTAATGGTGGGTTAACCATCTACTGGTGGTTCTACCACCCTGAACCCACTTGAATGACCAACCTAAACAGGAGAATCCCTTAAATCCAGTATTTTATTGCCATTAACAAGCAATATATCCCAGTCTTGCTCCATCAATACTCAGCAGCACCTCGAACAAGCTGCAAGGCTGCAGCGTGTGCTGCTCCGGTTTTGCACAGGCAACGGTGTGAAGCGCTTTGAGATCAGTTATTGAGATAATAAAACAGTTGCTTGTGCAGAGGATTGGGCTCGGTCGCTTTCAAAGCACAACCCTTGCCACAAAGGGCTTTCATCCTTCGCTTTCGGAGTAAAGTGCATCCTCCCTGCCCAGAGCAGCAACAGGTTTACCACAAAATATTTACAGCATTTGATGTCTGCAGAGGCAGGAATTACTCACCCAGGTGCTCCTTATGCAAATGTGCTGGGGTGGCTGGGTGAGGAGTGTGTGAATCAAAGGCTGCTGGAGATGCCCATCCTTGTGTGTCATCTAAGTCCAAAGCAAAGACCAGCCATAGGGCTCCTTTGGGGCCATATTTCTCAGCAGATAGTCTTCCTGCAGGTCTGCGTGTTGACTTGACACATTAGAGCATCATGAGCTGCATGTTTGGGTGGGTTTCAGAGTCTGGGGTTGCATCACTTCACCTTCATCATCATCACTTCACCTCCAGCCATCTGTTGAGTGGAAGTAATGACTGTCACAGCACATAGAATGGTTTGGGTTGGGAGGGACCTTAAACTCATCCAGTTCCAACCCCCCTGCCATCAGCAGGGACACCTTCCACTAGACCAGGTTGCTCAAAGCCTCATCCAACCTGGCCTTGAACACTTCTAGGGAGGAGCAGTCACAGCTTCTCTGGCCAACCTGGGACAGTGTCTACACAGGTGTACATACACAGAGACTTCTGCAAAGCCATGGGATTGCTCCTGGCTGCAGAGCTGCTTGGAGAGAGCTGTCAGGAGCACATGGATCTGCTCCCTCCCCATCAGGCATTGACTGCCCATCCCATCACAGCACATGAGCCCAGACGTGATCCAGAGTGTCACCTCCTGGAGATCCTCCCCAGCAGATTGACACTAGCAGCGCTGCTCCTCCCTGTCCCGCCCCATCCACAGTTTGGGATCTCCTCATGGAAACCCAGACAAGCTCAGAGCCAAAGTTCTGATGAAGGTTTCTCCAAATCAAAATGCAATTGTTGCTGGTGTGGTTGAGAACTAAAACGATGGCTTCCAGTTTTAAAATTATCCCAAAGAAGTCACTTATTTCGGAGAAATCAGTGTTTGCTCTTGGAAGAGTGTGAATTATTCTATTATCCATATCTAATAGAGGAAATTAAAATTAAAGGAAGTATTGCTACTGCTGTCTCTGGATCCAGGACTTCACACCTTCTTTCCATCATTCCAAAGTGAGATCTGCTGCTCTCCAAGTCTAACTGATACAAATCCCTCAGCCATATCCAACTGTTCTACATCCCATTTTTATACTCCAACACAAACAAATGGAAAAAATCAATATAAAAAGATTTATTTTTTTTTTCCCAGCCAAGAAATTAAGGAAGGAAAACAAATCTACTTCTGAACATTTCTAGATGTAAATATTTGGGGTAGGAGAAAGAAATAGCTGATTATCTTCTGCATTTGATGGGACAAATATGGAAATATCTTATTTGAAAGCCTCATCTAGGCATTATTCTGCATTCTGACATTAAGGGGAGCGTTACTTGATTGCGTCTTTTCTCAGGAATGGGTAAACTGGTCTGGTGGTTTTGGAAAAATATAACTAAGCATCTATTTTTTAATTATTTTCCTTTTTTTTTTTTCCACAGACCACTGCCATTTTTTATCTGAGTGATGGCCAAAGTCAGAAAGGATAAACCACCACAAGACTAAATTTTCTCAGAGTAATTTTCTGCTATGAACTTGTGGAAATAGCAAAAGAAACCTTGTTTGTGTGAAGCCAGCGTGAGATGATGAAGAATCAGGCTGAGCCAACAGCCAGGATACAACCTACAGTTGTGACACTGAGTAGGTGATCAGAATCAGTAATGCTATAAAAATAAAGATTCAATAATCAACAAATCAATTGGAAAAATATTCAAATAACTCGAAAAGATTGCAATAGCTCTACAGAACAGCTCTGATCTCTGCTTCCCACCCCTCCTGGTAAGTGAGGTGTAGGTTATTCATTGCCATTCTCCATAGAATCATGGAATGGTTTGGGTTGGAAGGGACCTTAAAGCTCATCCAGTCCCAACCCCCCTGCCATCAGCAGGGACACCTTCCACTAGACCAGGTTGCTCAAAGCCTCATCCAGCCTGGCCTTCAACACTTCCAGGGAGGAGCAGCCACAGCTTCTCTGGCCAACCTGGGACACTGGCTCACCACCCTCACACCAAAGAATTTCTTCCTCACATCTCAGCTCCATCTCCCCTCTGCCACTTTCAAGCCATCACCCCTTGTTCTGTCACTCCCTGCCCTTGGCCAAAGTCCCTCCCCACCCTTCCCCTTTTCCTTCTCACCCAGGTGATACCCCATCCTCCTACTCCCTTAGTCCCAGACTTATCCACCGCACACACAGACTGCATTGCTGTGGAATCATGCCTCAAGCTTGCTCTTTTTCTTTTTAATATCTCTAAAGCCTTTTTCTTAAATAAATATATATATATATATATACACACATATATATATATTCTTCTCCAAGCATCCCTCCTCTCTTACATCAGTTACTGCAATCTTCAGTTTTAGCAGCTGCCTCAAGACCACATCAGTTCACTGCACAGTCATACTGGTCCTTCTTTTACATAATTTACAAGCTTCTTGCCTTCTCCTCTTTATCCCTCTCACCTTTCCACATCTCCTCTTACCTCGCTGAACCAATAACCTACCTACCATACAACCTTTGCCCTGCCAGCCTCTATAATCCATCTGTCAGCTCCTTCCCTCAGCGCAGACTCCTTTTCTTTTAAGCCTGGGAAAACCTTCCCGATAAAATCTGAACAGCCACTCCTTTCTCCTCCTTCAGAAGTATCCTCACAACTCACTTCTGCCAAAAAAAATCCTACCAAACACCGCCCTGGCTGTGGCTGGGCAATGGGGGAACTCAGATTTTCTTTCCTCCTTTTCTTGTTCCCTACCTCTGCTCTCAGCTAAGCGTTAGCCAGACCAAATTACACTACCAAAGATCAGTCCTTGCCTTATATATATATTATTTTTTAATTATTATTATTATTTTTATGCTCTATCCCCATGGTTATTTGTGCCTGCAGAATATAAGACCCTGAGGGCAGGAATTGCTGCTTCATTTCCCCCCCCACCCCTGCTTTTGCAAAGCACAGTGCTTAATTCCCTATACACACTTCCCAAAATATAAACACCTGCTGATAACAGCACGTTCCCTGGAGGAGAGGGAGCCACCAGTGAGCTACACTTGTCACTGGGACAGAATGGGAGAGCAAAGAGAGATCAGACTCATCAGACAAGAGTGAAAGAATAGTTGGTCATATTCAAGCAAGTGACAGGACAAGAGGAAATGGCCTCAAGTTGCACCAAGGGCAGTTGAGATGGGATGTGAGGAAGAATTTCTTTGCTGAAAGGGTTCTGAGGCATTGGAAGGGGTTGCCCAGGGCAGTGGTGGAGTCCCCATCCCTGGAGGGATTGAAGAGTCATGTAGACATAGTGCTGAGGGACATGGCTTAGTCCAGGACTTGTCAGTGTTGGGTTCATTGTTGGACTCAATGACCTTGAAGGGCTTTTCCAATCCAGGCAATTCTGGGATTCTCTATAAGACAGCACAGAAACTGGCGATATTGTTATGTGGGAGCAAGTGACCACCAGCACTTCCAGAAGCTCCTGTATGTCCATGCTCTGACCCATCACAAAGCTTCCAGACATTTAGAAGCATCCCAGCTTCCCTATACTTAAACCAAACTTTGTTTTCAGCAAAACCCACTCCTTTCAGCCTTTGCTTCTAAACCAAACCCATATATTATGATATAGCTAAAATGTCAGAGCTCATTAAGAAGAGGAAGCTGTGCAGAAACCAGCCAAGAGGCACATCTGCCACCAAAGAAAAAGCCCCTATTTTCTACAACCCTCTCCAGGAGCTGAAGCACATGGCAAGTCTTCCCCTAGAAGGAGATAGCTAGCTGGCAATTTGGTCAACCCTGAATTATATACTGGAGTGCTAACTTCCCTTGTGGTTGTAAAAACCAAAAAAAAAAAAAAAAAAAAAAAAGAAAAGAAAGGCTTTAAAAAACATGATTTTAAATGATGCCCAGGGGTATATTTAAAGAATAGCCAGCCAAATTCCACCCCGCCTGCCCGAGTGCCGGCGGGCTCTAGCAGGGTTGCACAGCAGATAAGAGAAGCACAGTGTTCAGTCAATTAATTTTAACCATCGTTATATAATATCGATGTCATATTGAATACACATCTATAATACCCTGGCATTGGGACAGAATTTATATTGATTAAGTTGATAGCACATCTCGGTGCCAAGCTACCAGGTAAGTGATGGGCTTGCCTGGGCTGAACTTCACCATGTCATTTCCAGCACAATTTGAGTGATCAGCAATACCATAATTGGTTGCAAATGTCCTTCCTTCTATTTGTTTTGTTAAGTGGCTTTTTCATTAACGAGGCAGAGCCAAGTAAATAAATATGACTTTACTGTTGGACTGAAGACAGAGAATAGTTGAGAACTGGATACAGACTGGGATGGGACTGTGTGATATTGTCAAGCCAGCATTCTTTTATTTTTTTTTCATTTTTTTTTTAATACATTCTCCATTTTGCTGCATTTAGGGCCTTGGTTGCTTCAGAAAAGATCTTTTAGTAAAGGAGATGTAACCAACACTATGCTCAGTAAACCACAAACTTCTTGAATTGATACCCCCAAACATCCTAAGTCAATAGGTTTATCATCAGGCCAAGCCTTTATGTCCCTACTTAGAATATGGTCTTCAGATGTCCCTACTGAGAGTGGAAACCAAGTCAAGTCTCTGGGAATGAGTTCTCTGCTCATTCAGGCATCTGAGCAAGCTGGCAAATGCCAAACCAGGTAGAGAGGCTTTAAGGGAGGTGGCATCTCCCACCTCCAACCTGCTCTGACACCAAAACCTGAGCTGAACCAGGTGGTGGGTCCCATCTCCAGAGCCTCATCCCAGCCCAGATCCTCTACTGCAGCATACAGACATCCCTGCACTTTCACAGGGACTGAGCTTTGCTGTTTTAAAGACCAAGAAGGGTCAGAAATGGTCTAAGAAAATGGCAAAGTTCCTGAAAATATTGACTCAAGCATTGTATCTGTGAGCAAGTGCCATTATTTGAAGGGTGGATGTGCACTGCTGCGGCATCAGCCATCCCATGAAATAGCTCTGTACATCCCTGGGTTATCACATGCCATTTCTGATTTCCAATAGACATATAAAACATTGATTTCTGGGGGTATAATTCATCCCTACGTGCTTTTTAAGGCTCTTTCAAAAAATCTCTTATCTTACCCAGTTCTGTGGATGCCAGCCCATTTCTGGCTATATTCTAAACATTTGGAATTGTGTTAGAGCAGAGGATGAATAGTGGTCCTCTGGTGCCTTCCCAGCAATGGAACGTTATTACAGACCATTCACACTGAGTCACCACGATGTGTTATAGGAGCAAAGGCAATAAAAAATAATGTAAAAAAAAATAAAATAAAGGCATTGAGTCAGGAGAGAAGAACAAATCAGTATTTTCAACTCTTTTCAGCAGTTTAGGACTTGATACCCTTGATACTTTTCATCCAATGGACTCTGCCAAATAGAGCCATCATTTTTCTTTTGTTAGCTCCCTGGAAATACCTGTGGATGGTTTACTCCAGCGTGAAATAAAATTAAAGACTAAGCCACTTAACCAATGTGTATTCAGGAGATTTAAATGGGATAGTTCAAAGGATACCAGCATGTTGCAAGCAGGCACACTTCATTAGCTGATTCTTAAACTGATCCCCAAATGAAATTGGGATGGAAGTACTCTGTCTCTCTCTCTCTATATATATATTTTAATTATTATTATTATTTTTTTAAGCTTTTTCTGTTGCAGGCTTCAAAGGGCTCTGGGCAGCAGCTACCCAGACATGCAGGGTTGCCTGGAGCACAAGCCCCACAGCAACAGCAGCACTGGGAATAAGGTAGTTTGGCTGAAGAGGTGTTGGACACAACATCATTCCCTACCCATTCAGGGCATATGGGGCACTTGTGATTTTGTAAATGCTTTCTAAAGAGCTTAGTATAGTCACAGCTCAGCAAATAACCAAAAGAAACAGGTTCATCATTGGGTTGTTCAGGCAGTTGTAAGTTATTAGCATTTACTATGCCCTGGTGCACGTATAACCCAGGAAAAAAAAACACTCTTCTTGTAAGGGCCTGTCCTGCACCTTCTGCTCAGAGCGTTTGTGAGCAGGGTCACAGAAACCAGCACGATTATTAATGTCATTAAGCAGCAGGCACCCTCCCCTTCTATTTAATTTTACAAATGCTCTCCAGTGCCTGGATCATATCAGGTCCTCACCTCCTCCCATCCCATCCTGGCTGCACAGCAGCTCTTTCCCACATGGCTGAGAACTACTGTCCCTTCAAACCAAAGCCTGAAGCCCAATTTCACAGGAGCCCAACCTCCCCAAAGTCTAGGGCAGAGCTCCCAGCAAAGCACACAGCAAACCAGATTGCTTTTCACGTGAACCTCCCAGGGAGGGTGTGGAGTCTCCTTCTCTGGAGACATTCAAGACCCACCTGGATGCCTTCCTGTGTGATCTCATTTAGGTTCCTGCTTTGGCAGGGGGATTGGACTGGATGATCTTTTGAGGTCCCTTCCAGTCCCTAATATTCTGTGATTCTGTGTGAAGCACACAAGAAATCTGCCCCAACCAACTCAAGGGGATGATGCATTCATTGAGCCTTGAATTTCTTTCACCCCTAGGTTTTTGATGGGGAAGGAGGTTGGGTTGGTTTGCAGCAATTAAAGGAGTTAAACATGAGAGGGAAACACGCACCAGCTTTCAATGATCTGTCAAGGGCAGAGGCTGCTTCTTGGCAGGAGCCTCTGCTGAAACACCAGTGAGCATCTCTCCTGCTCCCAGCACAGTGCTCCTGCCAGTGACTAAGCAGTTTCTATAAATCAAGCAGCACCAGAATTCAGAAGCCTGATAATAATCCAAAGATGTAAAATAATAATAATAATAATAATATGGTGATTTTAATGCTAAGAAAGTCACAGATAAGTCTAACAGGCATTCCAATGTTGAGACTCATAGCTTGGTTTCACATAATTTCAACACTCTAGTTGATGTCCAGTCTTGGAGCATTAGAAACTGGAATTAAACAGTGCAATTAAAGCACAGCAAAGCTGCAATCTGATCTTATTTTCTACTTCCAGCCTTGCTGCTTCACCTTTTCCTCCGAGCCCTTCACCTCTCGCACATTAGAAGTATTTGCCATCACCTGTTTGGGGTTGGGGACCAGTTTTGCTCTTGCTCCCCATCCTGCTTGATTTAGCAGCCGAGGCCACCACAGCACCTAGATGTTCATGCGGTGGCTGCAAACCAGCAGCATACAGGTATGGATGTCCTCCTCAGTACTGTAATCATAGGACCATGGTGGTTGGAAAAGATCTTTAAGATCATTGAGTCCAGCCATAACCCAAACACTACCAATTCCACCTCTAACCCATGTCCCTCAGCACCTCATCTACCCATCTGTTAAATCCCACCAGGAAAGGTGACTCCACCACCTCCCTGGGCAGCCTGTTCCAATGCTTGACCACCCTTTTGATGAAGAAGTCTTTCCTCAGATCCAACCTAAACCTCCCCTAGTGCAACTTGAGGCCATTTCCTCTTGTCCTGTCCCTTGGTCCTTGGTTGAACAGACCCACCCCCACCTCTCTCCACCCTCCTTTCAGGGAGTTGTAGACAGTGAGAAGGTCTCCCCCTCAGCTTCCTCCAGGCTCAACAACCCCAATTCCCTCAGGAACATCCAAGGCTTTTGCACAATCCACCCGAAATGCCCGATGGTGCCTCTGCAGCTGGCACAGGACAATCTGCTCTTACTCCATTTACCGTAACTGTCTCATTATTACTTTGTTTATATTGGTACAATTTAATCCAACTAATTACCATCATGAGCTGCAGCACATTCAGGTCCTGGCCATAAAGGACTATTGTACTGCACTAAACATAATCCTTCTTAAAACCTCCTGTGTTCGGACCTACCGATTTTCCAAGACTCCATCTGTGTAACACAGCGACACCGAAGGCTTTGCAGACCTTTGATGGCCATGTGCTGAAGGAAACATCTCCAGAGCAGGCACAGCTCTGTGCTGCCAGCTCTTTGTTACATGTATGTTCGAGTACCAGACACTGTGGCTGGAAGTTCTAGACATTCCCAGAGCAAGATTAATGAAAACCTTACGAAATGCCATCTTCATATTGCCATTGTTTTAGTTTTATCAGGAGAAGCCATTTTCCTGGAGTTTCAGACCCAATCTCAAGTGCAGTGTGGTTCAGGACAAGGCAAACTCTCCAGAGGATCAACTCTGCATGTTTTTCAGGGAGGATGGAGACCAGGGCCAAAAACCCTGCTGATCCTGCTCAGACAAATGCTGTTCCCATAAACCAAATGAAGTTGTTCCTGATGGCACAAAAAAACCTCCAAACCAAGTGTTTGGGCATCGCTGAAGCTTTGCAATGACCTTCTGCACTGAGGTGAAGGAAGGGTAATAGCTCTGGATGCATAAAAACATCCCACAGCAGCAATATATCCATCAGCTTTGGAAGCTTAGGGATGGATTCCTCTGTCAACACCAGTCCTTTGCCCAACTGTCATCCTTTCCTGGTTGCACACACCCTGCATCCCAAAGCTGGGCCATCATTGGGGAATGACAATACAGAATTTAATCCACACGTCGTAGCAGAAGGTGTCACCACCATATCACCTTGAGAAACAACATCCTGCTGATCAAGCATCCAAATAGTCCAGCCCCTACAGCAAATAACACATCATACTCCTGTCACATAGTCAAAGGTCCAAAACTTCACCTGGTGTTACTGGGGAGATCAGTGAGAGCATCATACCTTAGAGCCAGGTCACCCTAATAGCAAGCCAGGATAAAAAGGGTTAAGTTTCAAAATAAGATTTAGTGATTCTGATGATACTATTGAGCTCTGTGGAGCTCCTGGGACCATTTGCACCCAGAAGGAACCATTTTCATCACACAGCCTCAGGTTTTGCCTAACACAGGTTTGAATCAGCGTTGTGTCCAGCAGCAGCAAGGTAACATTCAGCTGCAAGAAATAATTTTACTGGAAAATAACCCAACTTTACATCACTTTGGTGTGGTGGTTAACTATTACCACACATGATTTGTGGATGGGGCAACTGAGGCACAGGAGGAGAGCACTGTGTTTGCTAACTGGGAGATCAACTGGCAGATGAATCCAGCTCTCCACCTCCTGCTAATCCCCTGCTCTACCAGTAAGGACAACACCATCATTTAAGCACTTCAAACCCAGCCTAATTTTCAGAGATTCTAGATGTCTGCATTGAGTCCAAAGACATCAGAGAATCCTCAGAACTACTGAAAATCAGGGCAATATTCAGGAATCAGTATTTATCTCTCTTAATTATATATAATCTTAAGCAAAGAGAATAGCAGAAGCCCACAAGACATTACCTGGGCTATAAATTTATACAAGGGCAATGTTCTAGTCAAGGCATTGCAGCGGGTTCTAGGAAATCCTGCAGCAATCACTGAATTCCTCCGTGCCCTATTTCCACATCTGTGAAATGGGGATAACAAGACATCATGTTGCAAGGTGCTGAGGCACTAAGAGTTATTATGGGAGCTGCAGAAATTGCTATAAATACCTGAAGAACGAGGGCATTCGGTGTTACACTAATAGAGTACAAAGCCTAGAAAGGCCTTTGTGTTTTTGAGGTGAAAGCTTGAGGTAACTACAGAAAACTGAAATAAAATAATCCTCCCAGACCTTCAGCCACAGCCACTGATGTTCCCCTGTAGACCAGGGCAGGTTGATACAGTGGGAAGGTGGTATTTATTCTTTAGCGATGGGGATCTAAGGGTCTTCAAGCTGGGGATTGGTTGAACTTAATTTTCACAGGGACAAGGTTCTAGTTTCAAATGTAAGCAACTGTGGGCTTCTGTGCTCACTTTTGAGTTCAAATTAGGCCAGGTTTGCAGAGACCACAGACCATTTTACCACTCTTGGCTTTCTCCTGAAGTCAGGCTACATCAAGTCCCCTTCACATCACTCAAATGGTAGAAAGACTTGAGAAGAAACCCATCCCAGGCTTCCCACAGCAGCTCCAGCCCTTTCTCTACAGCAAAAAGGTGCTCAACTCCTGCAGAGCTGCAGCCTCCTATTCCTTGGACTTGAAGAGATTCTCCTGCAAGATCCAGCAGATGTAGACAAAACAAATGCATGAACCTTAAGGAGAAGGGAGGAGAAAGACCTGCCCCTGCACAGGTGGTGCAGCAAAGCTTGTCTGGAACCATGAACCTCCCTTGAGGTCAGAGACTCTTGTTTCTGTGGGCAGCTGCAGCTGGCAAGTCTCTGCAGCACAGCAGGAAGAAGCAGATTCAGACAGCAGCAGAGCTCCACCTGCTTGTACCTCCACTCCTCAAGGAGTGGTCTCCAGCCTCTCCAGCTTTGTGAACCTCCAACATTTCCCCTAAGGGGCTGCAATATTTTTCCTTTCCTTAGTTACTCTTCCCAGACCCTTGGAAGGAGCCCATGGACACCTTCTCCACTTACCACAAGTGAAAAAATTACTCTGGAGGAGTCTCCAGACTCTTGTAGATCTGTGAGGATCAAAAGGATTTGGAAAGGCTAATCCCCTTTCTC
Organism: Antrostomus carolinensis; assembly: GCF_000700745.2. NCBI lineage: Eukaryota > Metazoa > Chordata > Aves > Caprimulgiformes > Caprimulgidae > Antrostomus > Antrostomus carolinensis. The sequence continues at coordinate 24,398 of NW_010320004.1, forward strand.
CTCCAGGGCAATCACCATCCCTGTGTAGGTTCATTTAGCAAAAAGGCAGCAAAGGAACTTGATGTAATGTGGATTTTTATTCCCCCCCCCATGCTGTGCTGGTGGCTGTGATGAGAGGCAAAGGAATAAAGAAGTGGGGAAAGCCGTCAATAATCCCATCTCACTGCTGTTACCATCATCTGTCCCATCTATTCTGTTGGCAGCAAAAGGGAGGTGCCTCAGGCAGAAAAATACCGTGAAAAGTATTTTTTGCTACCCCGACCTTGTCAAACAATATTTGTTCCTGGTGAGATGTTTCATTTTGCTGATTCAGCTGTTTTTGCGACAAACGGCTCTTTGCCTTTTGCTGGGTGCTTCTGCAGGTTAAAAACCATAAAAATTGACTGAACACACCGATTTCATGAGCCCTCTAGAGCTGGAACAGCTTTATCAAAGCTGCCATCAAATGTATTTATTCAGAGAATCATAGAATCATGGAATGGGTTGGGTTGGAAGGGACCTTAAAGCTCATCCAGTCCCAACCCCCCTGCCAGCAGCAGGGACACCTTCCACTAGACCAGGTCGCTCAAAGCCTCATCCAACCTGGCCTTCAACACTTCCAGGGAGGAGCAGCCACAACTTCCTTGGGCAACCTGATCCAGTGTCTGACCACCCTCACAGTGAAGAACTTCTTCCTAATATCTAATCTAAACCTCCCCTCTTTCAGTTTAAACCCATATGTGTGAGAGAGATGAAGATGAATTGTAAGTCTCTACCTGTTAATTGCAGTGTCTGATTGCCCAGCGTGGGCTTCTGCGTGTGCCAGTCAGTGGGGCTGGAGAAATGAATATACTCAAATAGAGCAACCGTGGTTAAAATGGGGTGGATGAGGTCAATTTGAAGCATTGACCCAGTGGAGCTGCTGCCCAGGTCCCATTCACCTGGGGCAAGTTCAGCAGAAGGGAATGAGAACTCAGAGCACCGGGCAGAGCTGCTATAGACTGGTGAAAGTCAAGTGCCTCAAAGAATAAAACCAGTATATACCATAATGCACCTCTCAATTACAATTGTCAACATGCACCCTCCAGTAAAAATAATAATAATAATTTAATTATCCCCAGTAATATATTCACATATACATGACCAGGAGAAGTTCTGGTCTCTAATACATTAGAATCTGAATAAGCTACATGCTCCGGCAATCCTCTGTCAATGAGGCTCCCAGGTTTGGTGGGAACATGTTCTTACAGGTTACAAAATGGGGCATTTAACTGCAAATGTCTCCTTTATTTAGTTAATTTTTTTTAATTATTTGATTGCTCTTCTGTATTGCAGTTATTTACAGGTAAGAGAAATAACTACTAGTGTTGACTACATACTTTGTACTTACTCAAAAGAAACAATATTAACCATTTAGAATTTTGCTTTTTTTAAGGTACTGAGACATTGAAGACTTCCTCACAGGATCTTTATAAGTGCCTCAGCCTCTCTACTCAAGTGACACTTTCAGGTTCCCCACCTGGAATATTTTACACCTGATATTTTACCTGGAACCACAGCAACATCCACTCTGGCACATACTCCAAACCTCTTATTTGACCATGTCCTCTGCCCTTTTCCACCTACTGTTTGTCCCAGACCATGACAACAGGAGAAGGGACATTTAGGCAGCACAGACCCACCTTGTGCACAGCAACTTTGATTTTTGTCATCACACCTATGCTGCATTTCTCAGAGGCATTGTGTGCTTGAGCCACTGGAAAGATAAATTAAAGATTTCTGTGTCATTCCTCCTCATTTAATTCTTATTAATTTGAGTCTATTGCTATATAAAGGATGATTTAACTGTAATATTGATTAATGGTCAATTAGTGTTCATTAAGTAGAAGTGGCAAACTCAAAACTGATCAAGTGTGCTGTTAGATTTGCTAGGAGAGGTCATTGATGCTCAGAAATCAACAACAGTCAAGGAGAGACCTGAGTCCTGTGTGGATAAGTATATCCAGAGCCACAGCCTGGGCAAAGATCAAGATTTAAACAAGTCCCTAAGTATTAGAATAACATGTTTAGAGGAGGGGGAAATCAAGGGAATAGACTTTTGTGCATGTACCTACCGCTGCATCTCTTGCATCTTCTTCTGCAGCATCCGGAGCTGGATCCAGGGTCAGGAGCCAGCTGGACCATAGCTTGGTACACGTTGAGATCTTACATACTTGACAAAAGCCAATCTCAATCACATGCCCAGAGTTAGGAAAGAACCAGCTTTTAGAGAGCTTGACTACAGAGATATTTAGTTACATCAGAACTAAAAAAATAATGACCTCAGGAAGAATCCCAGCTTGACTCCATCCTGTGCTTGGGAAGAATTCAGAGCAGGGAGAACGCGAGGGACAGCCTCACACTCTGCAATGGTGCCAATGAAGATCTGGAGGATCTAAGAGCCTCCAGAATCCAGGGCAGTTCAGGTCTAAATTCACACTTTCCAACTTTACACTTCACCCTTGTTTGTGGGATCTCATTTCTCTTGGCAATCCTGTCATGTTTTTCAAGAAGTAGACGTGGAAACCACTTGGTTTTGGTTCTAACATTCTGGGAAACAGTTCAGCAGCCTGGAATTTGACCAAGTCTCACATCTAAGCTCCACTAAACATTTCAAGCACCACTGTCAGCATTTTATTATTAAAATTTCACCCAGTTCTCATCTTAAAGCCATGGGTCCAAACCTCACCCCTACCCAGTCACTTATGTGGTACTGCACCCTCTTCGAGGTGCTTCTCCTCTAAATAAATATCAATTTCTACCCAATTACAGCACTTTATTGTTACAAACCCAAAGCAGAATCAGCCACATCTGTCTATGGCTCCAGTGTTCTGGTTAAAACACTTCCACTTCCCAAAGTCTGTGTGTGGCTCAGGGGGACTTTGATGCCACCATGGTTGCTCCTGGCCAGCAGCAGGACACTGTCCCTAAAGCACCACAGCTCCAACCCAGCCATTTCTCATACACCTCCAGTAAGGCTCCAGCTACACAAAATCCTAAAATCTGTTTAAATGCATTTTTAAACTTCTAGCACATGCATGTTTCCTCTTATTTCATCAAAGGCTTGAATTTCTTTTTGGTGACATAATTTGTCAACACATGCAGTTCATAATAGAAAAAAAAAGGGGTGATCAAAGAGTAGCAGGTAAGTCTTATTTATCATTCAAGAGCAAGCTAATTGCTGCTGGAGCTTTGTATTAGCAGCTCCACATTTAGTGTTTTTATCAGCATTTCAGCTGCAACACACTCTTCACCGTTGGATAGACAATTTGATAAGCAGAAAATTGGGTTCCCCCCACCCCGACTCTGACAAAGCTCAGTGCATGCAGGAAACTGTCACTGACAACTAGTGATTAACCCCATCAAAATATTGGATTTACACCTGATGTGGGAGGGAAGGGGAGCAACACATGGCTGTCTAACCAGGAGACCACGGCGCAGGGATGCAGGTGCTTGTGGTCAGCTCCTCTACTTGTTAAGGCAGCAGAAATGGTTGAAAATATAAAAGCAAGCGGTGGATGGCAGTGGCTGTCGAAATTTAGATTCAGATTCCAGTTTGAGACAAACCCTCTGTTACTGGGATTCATCAGTTCAATTATAGAACAGAATAAAACCATAGCATTTTCATATCATATCTCTTGCTTTAAGAAAATATCAGACATTAAAATACTGCTGACAGACATTGCTGACTCCATCTGTCTGAAAGGAGGGTGGAGAGAGGTGGGGGTGGGTCTGTTCAACCAAGGACCAAGGGACAGGACAAGAGGAAATGGGCTCCAGTTGTGGCCAGGGCAGTTGAGATGGGATGTGAGGAAGAATTTCTTTGCTGCAAGGGTTCTGAGGCATTGGAAGGGGTTGCCCAGGGCAGTGGTGGAGTCCCCATCCCTGGAGGGATTGAAGAGTCGTGTAGACACAGTGCTGAGGGACATGGGTTAGTCGGGGACTGGTCAGTGTTGTTGGGTTCATGGTTGGACTCGATGAGCTTCTCCAATCCAGGCAATTCTGGGATCTCACTTCCTAGCAAAACCAACATAATCCCTGGGATTCAGTCTTGATTTGGGTGCCAGTGGGTCAGACAATGTTTCCCACACTAATAACCAGGACACCCAGTGTCTACACTTTGAACCATTCACATCCCTTCTGATTATAATCTCTAGATTATAGAGAATTTTCTAGAGAAAATTCTAGAAATTTCTCTAGAGAATTCATCATTGCCACAGGAGCACAGAGCTGTGGGGTATGTGGTGGCCCTGTGTCAGCTGGAGGCTGAACACCCCCCACTTCAACAGCCCATTGCCCTCCCACACCCAAAAAAGCTGTATGTCACACCCCACACTGCATTAACAAACCTAATCCATCTCCCCCCCCCCAAAAAAGTAGATATTTCATTTATCTATCAGGGAGAAGGCAGCCCTGGAAAACACCACACCCCCAGCACAAACTGCCAGCACTGGGAAAAAGTCCCATTTTACTGAATTCCTCAATCTCTGCCATGAGTCATCTCACCAAACTTAATTTAAACCCAACAGATTTAAGGTTTAAAAGTCTTTACAAGGACGGGGAGGCAGGAGCCCAACTTGATAACACACCCAGCAAAGCCCTCAGTACCTGAGCAAGGTGAGTAGAGCAGACCCACAGATCACAGCCAGGTTCAACCAAGAGCCCACAGCATCAGGCAAGGTCATGGTGACCAGGCAGGTCTGAGAACAAGCCACAGAGTCATCCCACAGGTCAAGGTCAGATCCAGTGAAGGCAACCTAGGTCAGATACCATCCAGCAATTCCCAGGGAGGACCCTCACACCACCAGAGCTGTTATCAAGGTGGAAAGTCCACAGACCTGAGTCTGATTGAATGAATCCACAGCCAGTGCAGCCTGTGGCCAAGCTGGAGACCAGCACCACTCCAACACAGCTCAGGGAGGGATTAAGAGTCCTGGGTTGAGCTTAAATGGGCTCCTGGGCAGAGGGTGTGTGTGAGTCCCCAGCTGAGGCTGCTCAGGGACATTAATGCCTGTTGGTGCCCTCACCTGTAAGTAAAGTGTATATGACAGTACCTCCACCTCCACCTCTATCTACACCATGCTTCACATAATGCTAAACCCAGCCTGGGCAGGATTAGCCATGTATTGTAAGACTCTGCTTCTAGTTTTCTAAATGAACTGCAAATAATGTCCAGCAGTTCAGGTATCTGTGAAGGAAACACACCGTGAGATGAAGCCACCTCCTTGCTCATGCCTACATCAAAGGCAAAGCCGCTTCCTTCAAAGGCAGACAGGATACTCTTTTTTCTGGAGAAATCCACACCCCCAACTCCTAAGCATCTGTGAAAGGGAAGGGTTTTCAACTTGTGACTTAAGTGACTTGAAACAAATCAGATGTTGAACCATATGGGTTTGGGGCTTTTGGAAACGGTAAACTTTTTTCATTACGGATAAAGCTAATGGTGACACAGCTGCGTGCTCCAGAGCTGCAGCCCAGGAGGTCTGAAGATCATAGAATCATAGAATGGTTTGGGTTGGAAGGGACCTTAAGGCTCATCCAGTTCCAACCCCCCTGCCAGCAGCAGGGACACCTTCCACTAGACCAGGTTGCTCAAAGCCTCATCCAGCCTGGCCGAGAACACTTCCAGGGAGGAGCAGCCACAGCTTCTCTGGGCAACCTGGGCCAGGGTCTCACCACCCTCACAGTGAAGAACTTCTTCCTAATATCTAATCTAAACCTCCCCTCTTTCAGCTTAAACCCATTTCCCCTTGTTTTGTCATTAACTGCCCTTATGAAAAGTCCTTCCCCAGCTTTCTTGTAGCCCCTTCAGGTATTGGAAGATAGACGGGTGGAGTGAGACAAAGGGTGATGCTGTAAGAATATATAGGGAGAGTCGGTCTGTTCAAGGAACAAGCAACAGGACAAGAGGAAATGGCCTCAAGTTGTGGCCAGGGCAGTTGAGATGGGATGTGAGGAAGAATTTCTTTGCTGAAAGGGTTCTGAGGCATTGGAAGGGGTTGCCCAGGGCAGTGGTGGAGTCCCCATCCCTGGAGGGATTGAAGAGTCGTGTAGACACAGTGCTGAGGGACATGGGTTAGTCATAGGGGACTGGTCAGTGTTGGGTTCATGATGGGACTCAATGATCTGAAAGGGCTTTTCCAATTGAGGCAGTGCTGGGATTCTGTGAAAATTGCAGAAGATGATTATGTGTTGCTGGGTCTGATGTGGTGGCAGCTTCATGATTTGCTCTTGACAAATCTGTATTGGCTGTTGCTCATCTTCGTATTTTCCAGGTAAGGGATTATTTGCTCCATCATTTTTCTGGAGTTGGAGGGCAGGCTGACTGTTGTACAATTCTCCTGCTCTTTTTCCTCTCACCTCTCCCACCTTTTAAAGATAAGCTGTACATCAGCCTTCTGGTATCACCCCAGCTCATCCATGAATTCAGAGAGACCATGAATAGTTCTGAGATTACTAAAGCCTTGAAGTACTAAAGTACTAAAGAAGATATCGTTGAGTACTAAAGTACTTCAAGTACTGCAGGATTAAGTCAGCCCCAGCCAATTTAAAACCCTCTCACTTATCTAAGTAATCTTTAACCTGGTTTTCCCCTAATCTATCCTGAAATATTTATTTGTTAATATTAATTGTGGTAAACACTTATTCACTATTTACTATTTACTGAAGACTGGTGAAAAAAATGTGTTAATTCTTCTTATTTTCGTTGATCAGGAGCTCTTCCTCTCTACAAAGTAATGGACAAATCTTTCATTTGCTCTTCCTCCCATTATTAATGGGTTTAAGGATTATGTCTTGTTATCCCTCATGTCTCTTGCTCGCTGCATTTTGGTTTTCTACTTTTTCCATTTGGATTTTCCCCTTATGTCTTTGAGCTGTTCCTTTATGATCATCAGTAATCTTATGAACTATAGTTCTTTCCTCTGAGGTTGATAAAGAATTCATGATTTAGTAAATCAATTGCATTTCCTGTACTGTCTTTGCACTGGGACAGTGTGTTTCTGCCTTTTCTCTCCGAAGAAAACCTGTCAGTTCTGATTTTACTGAAATCAAGCATTTTAAAGGCCAATCTCCCTTTCCAAGGACCATGAATGCTATTGTCTCACTGACAGTGCCACCGACCTGTCTTCTACCTTCATATTTCCAGCTCCTGAAAGGATAAGATGTCCAAGAGCCTCCCTTCTAATTCTTTTGCTCCTCTTCTATATCCAAAAATTGTCTAGAAGTCTTGGAGGAGGTTCTCAGAAGAGTTGGTGGCTCTTTGAACAGCCTCAACCTCCTCTCACTGTAGCTTTGGTCTTCGGATGATTCCTCTGTCACTGACAAAAGGCATCAACCATCTGATCTTCCTGACTCTGTAGCAGACTCAGAGTCTACTGGATTTGCTGGGTGAGCAGCCCAGCTCCTTGTTACTTCACTTCATTATTAATAATCCTTTTCTCCCTAGTTTTTCAGCCCTTCTCCAGGTCGCTGTGGGTCATCTAGATTGTACTATCTTTGATTAATATTTTTTTTTTCTTTTGATGTTGGCAAGTCTGAATTAAAAGTTTTTGGAGGTTTGGGGTTTTTTTTTTGGTTGCTGTTAGTTGGGTTTTGGTTTGGTTTGGGTTTTTTTTTGGTAGTATCAGCTTAATTTATAGAAAACAGCTCATGAAATTTTTGGAGTTTTTTGGAGTTGTTTTTTTTTGTTGTTGTTGTTGCTGTTGGTTGGGTTTTGTTTTGGGGTGGTTTTTTTTGTAGGATCAGCTTAATTTATAGAAAACAGCTCATGAAACACTCTTGGCCATGGGAGTTGGAGCTCTCTTGGCACTATCACCCAAACAACCGTGCAGGTTTATGGTTGTGGGACTTCCAAAGCTCCAGAGATAGGCAGAAGTGACCATGCAGCACTTTGCATCGCTCTGCAGCTGCTAGAATAGCCTGTGGTACAAGATAAGAATTTCCAGACTCTGCTATCTGCCTAACTGTATAAATTCAGTCTGAATTTGCAGCTCCCTGGCTATTCATCATTTTTTTTTCCGAGGGTCATGAAGAAGAAGATATCGTTGAGCTGGCAGTGCTGATCCTAGGATGCACCAGGGATTTCACTATCCCAGGAACTCAGCTATATGTCTGCTTTACGCATCTGGAGCAATGGAAATAGCCTTAATTGAGGCTATAAACTAGCTCACGATGACATTTTCTGCCAGTTCCGTGTATCGCAGAGGATACGCAGCCACTGAAAAGTCTTAAATCATTTCTGAGCCAGAACATAAAAATCAATCTATTTAAACATGTTGTTGAAGAGTAAAAGGTTCATTGAAAACTGCCTTCTACTCTCAAGAGGAGAGACTCAATGGTGTGTATAGATATATCTCCCACAAAGTTTCTTCCCATAGGTTTGGTGGGGTTTTTTTTTTTGAGATGCTTCTGTATCAAAGTTGTGAGCGGCCAGTTCCCCTCGCTGCATCGTTTTCTAGAGGCTTTATGTCAGCAGCAGGTTTCAGTCAGGCTAAAGATCAAAGGCTTTGATCTCCATTCATCTCGACTTAACTAAAAGGAAGCCACATCTGGAGAATTTATCTAATTCTGCAAGCTATAAATATGTATGGTTTGGGTACTGTGTAATTAATCAAAAGCCTGCAACAGAATACATGTGCTAACCTGCAAGGAGGTTGGATGGCAAACGAGAGGGACTGATGAAATATCTTCTGATGCACATTTCTGTGTGTAAGTAAACCACTTGGTGTTTTAGCACTTTATCTTTGTTTAAAGTGAACTCAGTACCGAGGACACAAGCTTTCCAGAGTCCTTTAAGAATTAAATCAGTTATTTCTAAGCAAATACAAGTTTCCTACAGGGGAATAAGCCAGAGCTTTTTCCTTGCAGGATTTTAAATCAGTCCGCTTTGAAGACAGAGGATTTAGTATATAATTTAGATCTAGGTCTGGGTTTGAGTCCTGAATTTTTCATTCTTAAAATCCGGATCAGCTTATGCATCTAGACCCCATCCCTGATTTTTCCCATTTACTCCAAATCAGCCATAAACAGCACTAAGTTTAACCTAATCAAGCAGCACTTTTAAAATACATAATCAGGCTCTGGTGGTGGCTACCTCCTTTAATCTCCTAAATACAACTGATTTGTGCACAGAAATGCCGAGACAATTGGAACTCCTGATTAGCTGAATATGCCACTTTTGCTGCATTTTTGTTTTCCAAGAGTATATAGTTGCTTTATTGGCAGGTTGTACCTAAAGCTACTGGGGTATCTACAGCTGGTGAAACAGCTTGAGCACATGTGTTGGCAGATCGATGGCCAAAGACAATCCTGGGAAAGGGATGGATTGGCAGATATGGTGTCTGGTTGGGAACAAGTCCCCAAAATTCTGAAGACAGACTGGAAAAATGAGTAATGAGGATCACCCAAAAGATATTCCCAAAACAAACAAGCAAACAAGACAAGCATCGTGCTCTACCCTCTACTTCCAGCATTTCGAGGCACCATTGCTAACGAATCTCCCTGTGGTCTTCACCTGCCAGACCCAAGACCCAACTGCATTAAATAAAAAAAGCTCAGAAAAAGACTTTTCTTGGTGGTCATCACTGTCAGTGGGTTCATTTCTCTCTCTTAAAACTCCTTTTCCACAAGTAGCCGGGGAAATAACTCTAATGAAAGGCAAATATTGAGGAGCAGACCAGGACAGCTCTCAGTTTCCAAGCAACACAAGACACTCTGATCATGACTATTATGATTTCACCTTTTAAAGAATCTCCTGCCTATGGTTAATTTTACATAATGGGCTTTATTAATATGAACTAAATCTCACAACTCATGTATGATGTAGCAAAGACATACAGTTTTGAGGCAAAAAAACCCCAGGAAAGTTACACAGTTGAGAAAGGCATGAGGATCGTCGTGAAGTCAGAAGTATTCCTCCCTCGTGATTCCCTCATCTTCAGGACCAAAGCTAAACCTGCTTCCTCCCCAGCAGCTCAGATAGCTGCTCATGTTCTCCCAAGGAATGGTTACAGTTCCACAGCTTCTCACAGCACCCATCACCCAGCACCAACAACCACCCAAAGCGAGGCAGTGTCTGCAAACCAGAAGAAACAATATTGTGCCATAAACCCAGCACAAAGAACCATGTCTGGTCGACAGTCCCATCATACTTTTAAGCTTCTTCCATATTTTCTAGAGCAATTTCAGAGCAAGATTGACTAGATAAATTTACAAAGCAAACCATTTTTCCTCCTCTCTCCAGAGGACACTTAAGAAAAGTTTGTTTCACTATTTTTTTCCCTGTCAAATACTTGCTACAGGCTGTGAACAGGTCCCTTTCCTTTGGTGTAGCTCCTGGCACACCCAGAAGTAGAGGGTATTTCTCAAGAGGGGGAACGAAATAAAAAGGGAAGGACTTGGAGTCATGCTTACTCATTAGAAGACCAGCCTCTAGCAGCTAGAACAAGTCCAGAGGAGGCCACCAGGATGATGCGAGGGCTGGAGCAGCTCTGCTGTGAGGACAGGCTGAGAGAGTTGGGGCTGTTCAGCCTGGAGAAGAGAAGGCTCCGGGGAGACCTTCTAGTGGCCTCCCAGTATCTGAAGGGGCTCCAGGAAGGCTGGGGAGGGACTTTGGCCAAGGGCAGGGAGTGACAGAACAAGGGGTGATGGCTTGAAACTGGTAGAGGGGAGATGGAGATGAGATCTGAGGAAGAAATTGTTTGCTGTGAGGGTGGTGAGCCAGTGTCCCAGGTTGGCCAGAGAAGCTGTGGCTGCTCCTCCCTGGAAGTGTTTGTGGCCAGGCTGGATGAGGCTTTGAGCAACCTGGTCTAGTGGAAGGTGTCCCTGCTGCTGGCAGGGGGGTTGGAACTGGATGATCTTTAAGGTCCCTCCCAACCCAAACCATTCCATGATTCTATGACTCTATGAAAATATCTCCTTACTTTGCCATATTTAAAGGCGGATTCTTGCTGATTGAGAAGTGTTGCTCTGTTGACTCAGTTATTTGTCTTGTCTGTTCAGACCCATCACTGGGTAATGGGAATTTGATTACTGATGGTTTGCACCACAAGAAAACAAACGTAATGCTTTTAAATGCTATGCTTCCATGGAGTCTGTCCATACCACTTGTTTCATGATCTGGTTTAGAGTAATTAATTATTATTAAACCTTGTGTGCTGAGTTTGGGCAACCACTTTGAGCAGAAGAGAATTCTGGACAGTGAAATGCACATTTGAAACCTGGTCTCTAGGGTTTATTTCACCAGATTTTTGCATGCTTGACTGACCAAGTCTGCAGTATGAAAACCCAGGGGCAACACAGTTTAGCTTTACTTTGGTTTTGAAAAAATAAAAGAAATCTAATACTCTAAAATTTATCCCTAGGGTAGCCAAGAAGAGAAGACTTTATTTCTATTGGATGTTTAATAATTAGTAACAAACAGCAAGTGTAGAATGATTCCAGCAGCAGCGGTTAAATATCCTGTACAAGGGAAAGTAAACATGATGAAAAGACTGTAACAATAGAGGTACCCTAAATATACTTCCTTTACAGGACAGAGTCACCAGACCAAAGAAAAAAAACCCACAAGGCAGCCAAAAATAAAGAAAACTGGTCAATGTATGTGGGTGCAGTGGTGAACTGGGTCACTCAACCAGCCATTCTCCAGCCTAAGTGTGCAAATCCCCACTGTAAACCCCAGAGGGTCAAGGAAAACCATCCTGTCACCAAATAGAACCCAAAAGCCACCTTTTAGAGATATCTCTGCATGGGGATCTTCTTGATGTGCGATGGGCCTGATATAAAGCATCCTCACACTCTTGCTTTGCTTCCTTGGCCCCTGTTAATTAAACATTAAACATGTTTCATTGACATTTGTAGGAGATGCAGCCCTCACTGTGTGGAAGAGCTGTCCTTGTCTCCCAGCCATGGTTTTACTCAAGCTCATTTTGCTGTTTCATGGGAGACCCAACGCTGCTGATAAAGTGTCTTCATAATATTCACAACACGCCCTGTCTGGGACTGTTTAAGGCCAGGCTGGATGAGGCTTTGAGCAACCTGGACTAGTGGAAGGTGTCCCTGCTGCTGGCAGGGGGGTTGGGACTGGATGATCTTTAAGGTCCCTTCCAACCCAAACCATTCTATGATTCTAATCTCCAGGGAAAAGAAGGCAGCAGCTTGTCCTTCATCATGAGGAGACATGAAGTTAGTCACCAAACCAACTGAGAATGGGGGAACCATGGTCACCTGCCTTCTTCATGTAAGGAGTTTGTGTTAGACAGGGCAAGCTGCGAGGCTGTGGGATGGCCCTTGCTCCTGATGGATGCGGAGAGGTCAGTGTCCTGGCACCTGCAGCCCAGGAAGATCTCCCACCTGAGATGCCTGATGAACTCACTGATGGGATGTCAGTTCACGCTGGGGCATCTCCTGATCAGCTCTCACCTGCTCCCTGGTGACATCTGCTGAGACTTACACAATGTGGAAATCGCCAAAGGAAGCATCTGCCCTTGGGACATTCTCCTCCTGGCTTCATGTGGTTGCTTTTCATATCTGCTCTGGTCCCTGTGCCTATTACCAGCAAAGCAAAACACCAGGTAAAGGGATTTTGGTGGGATGTAGAAGCCCTGAACTGGGGTCAGTATTTTATTTGTGTGTGCTCACGCACAGGATGAGACACAAGAACTGCACGTGGTTCATTCCTCGAGCAACTCTACAGTCCATCAGCACCGAGACACCGCTTAGAGCAAGCAGAAAATCCTCCCAGTGCTGACACTCTAAGTGGCTTTTTTATTTAGTATTTAAAGACCACTTTTCCTTTTCAGCAGGTCAGTATCTTCAAAACCCTTTCGATCAATAGCAGCGGGCTGACGACCTGCATAAAACCAAGGAGCTGCTGTGAGCAGAGCTCAGCAGACACCAAGCACAGGCTCTGCCATTCCAGCTCAGGAATGAGACTCTGCGTTCCAGCTGCTATTAGATTGATGGGTACTCAAAAAACACCCTCACTTGAGCTCCGCACTTGAAGGTACTTCAGTTTATAGTTTAACCCTTGAGGAAGAATGCCTGAACCAGCGCGCGATGCACGGGGCTCTCGGAGGAACGGCTAAAAGGCATTCACTCACCCACGGGCTGAGCATACACACAGATTTAAGTGGTGTGTTAAACATCTCCAGGCAATTTCAAGCCCTTCAGAACCCACACCATCACTTGGTTTCTGCTTTAATTTTGTTGTACACCATCTGGGCTCCCTGGTCACAGGTTGCTTTATGATTCCTGCCCGCAATGTGTTTGTACCACTCCTCCCATCACCACATATGAAATGACCTCAAGTTGCACCAGGGGAGGTTTAGGTTGGATCTGAGGAAAAACTTCTTCACCAAAAGGGTGGTCAAGCATTGAACAGGCTGCCCAGGGAGGTGGTGGAGTCACCTTCCCTGGTGGGATTGAACAGACGGGTAGATGAGGTGCTGAGGGACATGGTTTAGAGGTGGAATTGGTAAGCGTTGGGTTTATGGTTGGACTCGATGATCTTAAAGGTCTTTTCCAACCACTGTGATTCTATCCCCTCTTTGCAGCACTGAAATACACATTTGCCTTCACTCCTTTCTGCTGGGAGGTTCCCACTGCTGTCAGTCACTCGCAGAGAGCAGATTTCCTCTGCTTTTCACCCAGGTCAGCATCCTCACCTCCTTCCAGCAGATTGATATGATAAATGACATTGGGTTGCTCCTCTCACAACCCTTTAAGCTCAGGCTTGAAGCAGGAAACATAAATTTTGAAACAAACACCCGAGTCTTTATACGGCGAGGCGTTAAATAATACAAGAGCTTCGTGAATTCAGACAGAATTCAGAACTTTGATACAGCTGAAATGTCCTAAACCTTCACTTCATATTTCCACGCCTTGATGCCACAGGAGGCTGATGACTCTCCAAGGGCTTTGCTGCAGAAGGAAGTTGTCTTGCTGCAGAACTTAACGGTCAATCCATAAACCAATACGGTTCGACTGGAGCGAGGACTGCACAGACACTGATTTCCATACCAAGTAGCTTATTATGGGTTAGTCAAATGTGTTCCCAACCAAACCAAGAAAAATGGATATTACTTGTATCGATTTAAATTTAGAGTTTAGTTGCAGTGAGATGGCTTTCTCTTGCAGATGAGCTCTGCTGAGTGTCAGTGAGGACAGCGAGACGCCAGCACGGGGAGCTCCATCTCTGGCTGCAGGGTAATTCTCTGCCGTCCTTGCAGCACCTCATCTTGTGCTCAGGTTGGTGTGAATGTGCTGGAGCTCTACCCCCACATCTGTCTTTACAAAACCTCTATGGTTTTACCTTCGCTTTATACACCTCACCTTCAGTTCTGACGGGACGTAGCATTGGTGAGAAAAAAGAATGTACCGGATGATGTTCAGCTGTAACGTGGATGGAACAGAGAAGCAGCTACTCTTTCTCTAATTTCAGTAATTTTTTTAAATTAATTAATATCTATCAGATTCAGAATCCTTCAGATTTATAGATAAAAGTCATTTTAAAAGCTCAAGGTCCTGTAAAAAGCAGGTCTATGCTTTTCTAAAATCACACAGCGTACAAATCACTTTCCTTCAGCATAAAACTCTGAGTTGTGATTTCATAGTTTATCTTTTGCAACAGAAAAAACCATCTAGGATCTAGGCAGCAGCTCGTGAAGGACGTTGAGGGTGGAGATCCCAATTTGAATGTGTTTCCCGGGTTCTTTTAGTGACCTGATGAGTAACAGCGTGAGAAGAACCCGCTCCGTTCCCTGCGCTTGCATTAAGTCTCTGCGCTGTGATTAACAGCTCTTCATGGCACTTCTGTGAAGCGTTCTGCAAAGTTCTCAGGCAGAATAAGTCAGGGAATTCTCCACGTTACCATAATTATTCATGCATATGCCAATGCGTTTTTATTAATTGAGTAGCCAGCCAGGAAAATTTCAGTGTTAATAAAAAGTCCTAATACGTTTAGTCAATGTATTAGCTAAGAATGACTTGAGAATCCATCTCAGAAAGGTGCTGTCACCTGGTGTGGACACCAGCAGAGAAGACATTTGCACAAAATAGAAGAATTGGGAAGATGGATCCATCAAGGTGAGACATGAGGAAGCCCTTTCCCCCCAAGACCAGAGTGGGAACAAATGGAAATAAATATTCTGGAGAATAATTAACTGAAATTCCTGTTAACGTGGACTGGTTTAGCCATAAGCTAGTGAAGAGATGAAAAACTGCCATCAGAATGAAAAGTGCTAGAGGCAGCAGAAACACACGCAACTGAAAGGTTAGCAATTGGGTAGGAAAAAGGAGAAAAAAAACCCAACAACCCTGCAGAATCTTCACTCTCAGCAAGAATTTAAGGAAAAACGCAACAGACTCTGTTTAAAGAAATCGTTTACAGCGATTTTCTTTACTCCCAAGTTATAGCCTGCGTGTTCTCATTCCAGCTGAATAAGGGAGCCTTTTTGCTGATGCAGAACACATCTTACCAGTTCGTTTTCAGTACAATGCACAGAGAATTAGGTTCACAATTCCTGGGAATAAGAATGGAGAGATTGTGCACATCTCCTTCCCTTCCTGCACATCATGGAATAAATAACCAGGATTGTGGGGCAGGGAATGTCAGACACATAGAACTCTTGCTTTGGTTATCAGGAGTTGGAGGGTTAGGGTTAAAATCTATCTGAAACCAGAGGAAATATTTCTCTGCTGTAGCAATTCCTCCTATCTACCATTTACAAGACCGATGACCAGCTTCAATATGCAGCGGTTGAATACAAAGCAGGCTGCTAGCTCAGCGCTGTGCGAAACCAGCCAGAATAAATGCCTGAATTTTTACCTTCTGGGGAAAAGAACGTAAACATCAGCACAATCACCCCTCTTCCTTCCACTATAATCTCAATCAGGGCTCAATTCAGCTCTGATGGGCTTTTGTAAATATGTGAGTGACCTTTTTTAAGCATGTGACATGGGTTTCAGCGAAGCTTCTGCCTGATCCTCTGAGGTGATGAGCTCCTTCCGCGCTCGTTGAGCTCATCAGGATTTGAGAGCGTGCAGACTCTCAGAGCTTGGACCCTAAGCACTCCATTCACCATCCATGAAACAAGCATGACATTGATCCTTGACTTTGACGGACACGTGGGTCTAAGCCAGAGGCAGAGCCACCTTTAGTCACTTTAGGGAGAGAAATGTGGCTTTTTCTTGCAACAGAAAGGCAGAAAATATCTTAGTGAGAAAATGGTTTATGACAAAACTTTCAGCCTGCTTGTAGGATTATAATGTCTGTTGCTTTATAGCTCCTTCTAATTGGATTTTTTTACTTTTATCAAGAAAAAAAGGGTACAACCCTCCAACTGAGCTGAACATGCTGGACTCTTCCCTAGCACTGGGGCCAGCTAGCACAGGATGGCTATGGCTAGCAATCAGCATCATTATTAAAGCCCTTATTAATTTCATTATTGAGCCCTACATTAAGAACTCCCTTCAGAGGGCCAGTCCCATGCCAGCTGCAGTAGGTTCATCGTACAGACATCTTCCAGCTACAGCCCAGGGACTCATTTTATGGAGGTCTCCAAATAATGATTGTGAGGCTCTGAGCTCTGGAATCCCCCCCACCTTTTTTTTTTTCAGGAGATAGCTAAAACACAATACAAGAATTAATTTAGTCCAGTTTATTTACTGGAAGATTCTCTTTCTTATCAACCAGTTCTGGAAACAAGAGTTGTAGGACATCTATACAGTAACCTTCTTGTCATAAGAGACACTGATGATGAATCCGGTTGCAGCTAGCTCATCACCATCAGCTTGACCTAAAGAGATTGTGTGTATTTCAGGTAAAAAGGAGCTATGTTTTAGCTATCTCCTAAAAAAAAAAGGGGGGGGGGGACACCCCAGAGCTCAGAGCCTCACAATCATTATTTGGAGACCTCTATAAAATGAATCCATGGGCTGCAGCTGGAAGATGTCTGTATGATGAACACAGCATCATTTCCTTCTTTCTCTGTGAAAACAAAACACACTCACCCAGGAACAGAAAGAGAAAATTCAGCAGTGTTGGTGTTGCTAAAATGTGCTACATTTCAGGAGCTCATCAAAAGCTGCTTCTGTGGCACGTCCACGTGCTCATACAATCAGCGAGACCACGCCAGCTACAATTTGTGTTTCTCTTGCAGCTCTGACGAGGAATCGTTTTCATAACGAACCAAAGAGCAGCCCTGCCTGGAGCTCCTGCCTCTCTTCGTGCATCTATAAATAGCAAATCATCAACTCACCTCCTTATTCTCCTTTCCTTCCCCGCCTGCCTGTTTGTGGAAGCTGTCACCGTGAGTCAGATCTCCCCTATCAGATTCCCTGGGCAGGGAGATTCCCCACACATTATATGGCATCCTGAAGCTATTAAGCTTCTTAGGTTTATATCACCTAAGCAGCTTAGGTTTCTATCACCAGAAGTGATGGTGCTGGTGAAGAACCTGACGTTTGAAGCAATATAATTACAATTTAAAGTCTCAGAGCTCCGAACCACTTAACAGAGAAGGGTCTGCATCGTTTTGATGACAACATTGAGTGAATATCAAGTGTCAAAATCCCAGACAAATGTCATACACAAGCCCAATGACAAATGCAAAGCTACGACCATATAGGACTGCAACATTT
>NW_010320005.1:0-27362 GCF_000700745.2 Antrostomus carolinensis
TGATTGCTGTTGGACTTCTCTCTGCTACCTCGTCAGTTCCAACCTGCATGACCAAGAGTGGACAGTAATCAGAGGGCTGTACCAGCCCAGGGAGTTTCCTAGTGATGTCCCTGACCTGGGCCCCAGGGAGGCAACAGACTTACCTGTGGGTTGGGTCCAGTCGGCATATTGGCCCCTCTGTTCCCCTCAGGAGGGAATCACCTGTGACAATGACTCTCCTTTTATTTTGTAACAGAGGCAGTCAGAATGTGTGGGGCAGGCTGCCTCACCTTGGGCAACCCCCTTGATGGCCCCTCATCTGTATTTTTATCTTCATTTGCCAGACCCTCAATTTCCAGAGCCCCAGACCTGTTGTATGAGGGCACCTGGGTAGGTGATGGAGGCCTGGGGGCAACTCACCTGCCGCCCTGAGCAGGAACCTGTTTCCATTCCCCTTGGTCTCCTAAGTCCCCTCCTTCAGCCTGGTGGCAAAACTGTTCAGCCTCCCTGATGCTCCTTAACCTTTTGACTTCCTCTCGTAGCTCTGCCACCAAGCTGAGCAGGTCATCTACCTGTTCACAAGGCAGGCAGCAGCTCTCACAGCCGCCAGCCACTGCTAATGAAAGGCCCTGTCACTCCCTGCAGCCTGTCACCTGGACAGCTGTGTGCTCCTGTGGTTGCTCCGTCTGGGTTCCCACATCCATTCTGGTGGGTATTGGGATCCTGACCCTCTGCCGAGTGGAGACCAGAGCCGAGCTCCTTCCTCACCTGTCGAGCCAGCAGAGCTCGCGTTCCGTCCCGTGCCCTGTCCCCTTGCCCTGTCCCCGTGCCCCGCTGCCCTGCACATGGGCCGATGTGCACGTGCTGTTCACCTGCCTGTGCCGGGTGACTCCTGAGGTGACTGTCAGGGTGTGGCTGTGGTCACAGCAGCCTTGGACACAGCCATGCTGTGCCAGCTGCCGTGTGTCAGCAGCTCTGGCTGGAGCTCTGGGAGGGGGGTACTGGGGCACCCTCTCTGCCAGTGTTTTTTCCTTGGCTGATCTAGCCACGGTTTTGCTGCTTCAGGAAAGGTCCCCCTACGCAATCTCCTGCTCCAGAGCCCTTCGCCTCAGTGGCTTCACTGAAATGGAGAAGACATGAAGGTAAACGACAAACCTGTAAAAAAGCAATGCAGGTTCATTGAAAGGCAGGTAGTGCCATGCTAACCCAGTATCTTCCTTTGACAAGACAGCTGATTTTCCCAGCAGATTTGCTCTGTTTTGATTTCAGTGAAGCATCTGACATGGTGCCATACAAGAAATATCAACTAGGAGAGGAGCTATATCAGAACTGTGACCTGCCTAAGAAGCTTACTGGAGGGGAGATGAAACACAGGCTGTTGAGAGGGGGGAAGCACGAGACCACAGGGCAGTCACTAGAAGGGTTCATCAAGGACTGGTCTTTAATTAGTGACTGCACATTCCAACAGTGTGGGAAGGCCACTGCCAGGGCCATGGAGAGCTCAGGCCTGAGCTTTGGTAAGATGGAAGGTACAGAGGGATTTGGGACTGGCCAGCAATGGGTCCACCAAGGCACCTGCTGTGCCACAGGTTCCTGCACCACCCATGCTGGGCAGAGCATGCAGTGAACATAACCCACACCATCAGACCACTGCAGACATCTCATACACTGATTCGAATACCTCTTTCATTTTGGTTACCTCCAGATCTTCCAGCTTCACCGGCATGGGGGGATACCAGTAAGCCAAAAGCTGATGGTGCTGCTGGTTGTGGAGGTTTCCCTGCCTCTGGCTTGCCCAGCAGGTCTGTCTAGGAAGATGGAGCAGGACCTGCTGTCATCTTTTCTGAAGAGCTCAGGTGACACATCTGGCATTACATGGTCACATTATAAATGCACAGAACTCGCCCCCAGATAAGGTCCAGAGGACTTTCATGTGTGTATGCTATATAAAATATGTAGAAATGTACATTTTACATTGATAAATTACATTTCCCCTTGAGTATGTCACAGCAACAAGAATAGGAAAGAATTAAGGAGGAAAACGCACTGATTTTGCTTATATTCTTGTAATAATCCATGCAACAGCTGTCCAGGAATTGCAAGTAGCTCTTCATTAGGGTTTTACAGATAAAGGCCTGTGGTTTAACCTTGTTTTCTGGTCTTAAATTTTGTTTTCTGATCTTTCTTCAGCTTAAGCTTAGGTGAAGGAAAATGCACAATGGGGTACAGCAATAACTTCTCTACCTCACTTTAGCCAGGAAAGTCAGGTAGCCACAAAAATGCTGTAAGGCTGAGACTTCTTATGTCACAATAACCCAGTGAAACTACAGCCTCTAAAGAAAGACCTGGAGTAAATGGATAGTTTCATGTACCAGTGGATACTGTCGGGCAATTACTCGCACACCTAATGTCGTCAAGGCCATCGGCACCCACAGAGACAGGGAGGCCTCCAGTGGACAGAAGCGCAAAACGCTACCTTTTTTTTCTCATTTTTGTGTTCTGCTATCATATTGTGTCTGTGAGGCAGTTGTCTGTCTGAAAGCACATCCATTCCCATGGTACTAAAATGTCCTAAAATCTATCGTGAGACAGAAGTTTTTACAAACACCTTTTATTTTAAGATGAGGCAAACGAGTGATATTTTTTTTCCAAAATAGTAATATCCAATTAATAAAATTGCTGATTGCTAGATAGTTAACACAAACAAAAGCTAAGACAAATCTAAGCTATTTTATTTAAGCAAATTATGCCTTTTGGTAGAATAGCAGAGGAAGAAGCAGATGTCCTATTTACATCACCCCAGAGGGTTCAGCATCTTCTACTCACCAGCAACATTAACAGTAGTTCATTCTCTTATGAGTAAGAGCTCCCCTTTCCAGTGCCACTGTTTCATGTTCCCTCTTTCCCCCTGGGACATCCAGTTTCTGCCCAGCAGCTGGACATAACACAGCCCCAAAAGGCAGAAGCACAGTGCTGTGCCTGGGTCTGCAATGTGCACACATTTATTTGTTTATCGTCTACTTAGTATCTACTTATTGCCCAGCTGACAGACCAAACCATACCAAGAACAGCTGACTTCACTCCATGACTTATTTCTCTATGGAGATACTAATTGGGATCTCTTTCCTCCATGTATTTTCATGGAACATACAGGAATTTCATATCTTTGAGATTGAGAGCCTTCCATCAAACCTGGTGAGCACATTCAGAAGTTATTAGTGGGAGACAGACAGTGTGATCATGCACACCTTGTTTCTTAGGCAACCAGCCCCAAAATAAACCATCTCAGTGGAAATCTGAGGTTACCAAAATCCTGTTGGACTTGGTATTTCCAGATGCTTAAACAGACGCACGGGTGATAAATTCTTCCCTTTATCTAACATGGATATTCATATATTTACTTAACTATATTCCTCCTATCATTGGACCCTTTCAGCTCCCTATTTTTGTTCACCCTTGTTCTTGGATGGCAGCTTGTGTATATAATTTATTTCTTCATCACTTCCAAAGTAGAGCATTGAAACCTGCTCCAGCCAGAGTTGAGTATAAAAGGCATCCCTTTGAGGTTCTGTCTTATTTAGGATAGAGCTGCCTGTCTTATGCAGATCATGTTGGATAACATATACCACCATACATATGAGTGAAACACATCACCAGTAGCCAAATGTCATGCACTCAAACCTAGTTTTGAAATAGGAAAGCTTTCCAGCTCCAAACTTCTTATTCTTTTTTATTTGTTGATTAACAGACCCAGAACAGATATCTACATAAACCATAAAATCTATTTCCTGAAACAAGTACTCTGGAAATGAGATAAATCTGTACCCACATTTAGCTAACCTGTTCTCCAGCTAGTCTGTCAAATGACACACTTTTATTTCATCTCTAGAGGAATTAAGCATTAGCTCATATAGAGTGAATTAAAATGTCCAGCATTTGTGAATGTAGGAAATGTGCATATGCATAAATGTGTTCCATATATCACTCCTCCTGACCCAGGTGGTCACCAGTGTTTATGACCTACCTAGAACTGCCCATAATATTTTCCACTTGACCTTGTAGTTCTATTTTTCTGAGCACCCAGCACTCAGATCTCTCCTTGCTGTATTCTGGGTTTTCTGCAGCCCTTCAGGCTGTTTCTACCCTACCTGAGGTGGCCACTCAAGTTCAGCACTGGCTTTATCATCTGCAAGGCACTGGCAGCCCTTGTGCTGCCCCAATGCTGCACTGGCAAAGCCTTGGCTGAAGCAGCATCCAGCTCTGCTGCAGCTCTTGGAGTAAGGAGTGAAGAAGAAGACAGCTCAGGGGATAGCAGAAAACATGGCAAAGAGGTCCCACAAACCCCATTGGGGAGGAAGGACTGTAAAATTTACACTTGCTTTATACAGAGAAAAAGCAGTGGAGGAGGCACGTCCACCAATAGGCAAATATTACAACAAGGACAGCACTGGTCTAATGCCTTTGTTTTTTCCAAGGCAGGGCAAAAAGAAGCCATCCAAATTTGCAAGAAACAGACTGAAGCTAGACTTGAGAGCAAACTGCCCAAGTGAAAATGAGTAACCATGGGGGAAATGTTGGCCAGAAAGAATATGAAATTCTTACCTTTGGAATAGGGGTGTCCCGTATGTTTTTAGGAATAGAATAGACCTGCATCTACTAGGGCTAGCCTAGGTATAACTGACTTCTTAGGCATTGCAGAGGGTTGGATAAATAAAAGGAACGTCTGTCAGTTACATCCCTGTATTTTCTATCCTAAGGAAGAAACAAATACAAAAAGCTGGACCTACCATAATTTGTGTACCCATATGGGGCAGTCAGCATGGTCAACCAGTCACAGAATCACAGAATCATTAAGGTTGGAAAAGACCTCTAAGATCATCCAGTTCAACTATCAGCTCAACACCACCATGCCCACCATGCCCACTGTATCCCTGAGTGCTACATCTACACGTTTCTTGAATACGTCTGATGTGAGGTAGATGGTGATTCTACCACTTCCCTGGGCAGCCTGTTCCGATGTCTGACCACTCTTTTGGAGAAGAAATTTTTCCTAATATCCATCCTGAATCTCTCCTGGTGGAACCTAAGGCCATTTCCTCTTGTCCTATCACTTGTTACTTAGTTAAACAGACCGACTGCCACCTTGCTACACCCTCCTTTCAGGTAGTTGTAGAGAGCAATAAGGTCGCCCCTGAACCTCCTTTTCTCCAGACTAAGCAACCCTAGTTCCTTCAGCCACTCCTCATAAGACGTGTGACTGAAAAGAAAAGGAAGAAAAAAGAAGGTCATGCAGAGAACTAAAAGGAGCCTGAGAAACGGTGATAAAATCTTTAAAGTATGGAATGGGGAATCGTTTGGGGAATTAAGAGTAAATGGAAAGAAATGATGCATGCGGGAACGTTGCCTTCCGACACTAGATGGCTCTTCAGCCCCGAGGAACGCTTGCCTTGCTGTCCACTCTGCCTTCGTCTTGGGGAAATACAAGTAGCAAATGGACACAAAGGTGATGGGACAGATTCCAGGCTGTCCTTCTTAAAGAGGAGCAACACTGCAACTGCAGGTTTCCTCTCCTAGATTAAGCAGTTTAGATACACTAATGTATTTTTATTGCATGTGCTTCGTGCTTCATAATAGCCTTTAAAATATTTTATTGGTTATTGGATGCATTGCATAAAAGTATACATTGCATTACTATATATGCAATATAAAGTTTGATTAGTTAAAATACAAAAGAAAACAAGTTTTAACTACTTAATATGCCATAGATAATTTGAACATGAAGTATTGTCAACTTTAAATTTCATTTGTTCGTTCTTTTTGCAGAAGTTATTTTTAAGATAAATTTCATTATTTCCATCTTTGCTCAAGGCTGCTTCCCAAACCTGCTCTAATTTGTATGTGGGTAGAGGCTTTTTCTGAAAATCAATGCCCTCACTGTACTAGTTCATGGAAGAAGAGATTAAGGAGGTTGAAAATCAGAGTCCCTAAGTTGTCCTGCCATGCCAGAGCACCAGAGCTGGCTCTTCTTTCTTCCATTGGCAGCTACTGGGCAGAGGGATATGTTAGTAAGTGGAGGGAGCACAGACTGTGTGTGCACCCATGCCACACTGGAGCCAGTTGCTCCCATTTTTGCAGGGACTCAGACAGAGAAGTTCAGGGTAGTGACTGGTTTCTGAACAGATGCAAATTGAGATTTATGTCTCAGAACTGTGTCTCAAAACCTCTTTGTTTTCAGCAAACAGCAAGCCCTAAATTAGTAGCTTGTGTAATTTCCAGTTTGATTTTTTTTCTCCTCAAAATTGATCCTCTTCTCTCTCCTGATTAGTTTTAACAGAGTTGAAGTACACTGATGGCTTGGGTCTTGTGGCACAGTCCATAGAGTACCGGCAGGAACAAGCATTTTAGTCAGAATCACTAATGTAATATCAGGTCTTACCAGTTTTACAGAAGGGTGGGAGCTGATGTGGTGCAAGAATCAATGCAGTTTGAGTTTGAGGAACTTTAATAACCTGACTATGATACAAAATTTTTAAAGAGAAGCAACACAACTGCATAAATAGACATGCTCATTGCCAAAAAATTATATGCTTTTAATTTTTTTTTTGGTCTGTGGGGTTAAGTGCTTTTACCTATATCAGAGAGGGAGAAGGAGATCCATTGAAGTCAGAGCTTTCTGATTTCTGTTGTAAAGCATTAGTTCTCAGAAAACCGTTAGCATGAAAAAAAAATTGGTTTTGGAAGAATTTGGATTCACTTGGCACAGAGACTGCCCTTCTTATCTGAGCATGTTATAAAGTTCCTTAGATTTTTGTCACTTTCTAGTTATCTTACTGTGTTTTTGTTGGTCTCCTAATAGGGAACTACACCTTTATTAGTCTATCCAAAACACTGCTGCTAGGAAAGCTCACCTTCCTACCTTTCTTTTCTGTTGTTCTTACTTTGTCACCTCAACCTCAAAGCTGTCACTGGCTTCCTGTCTCTTGGTGCATCATTTCAAATATCTATTTTTTATTTTTCAGGAGTTTATGTACTATTATCTATATGTATCCATGTTCTCTATTTTATGAAGAAGAATTACACAGGCTTACATAAATAGCATATTTTTAGAAGCTCATTAAAGCTCCTAATGCAAATATTTGCCAATAACATGAGTGATGCACTTAACTGGTGTCTGAATTTGTTATTTGCACTGTGACTTACAAATAGAAGTTTTCTCATTGCACTCCGTAGACATCTGATTCAGAGAGAAACATTTCTTCAGACTGTGAAGTTGAAAATCTCTATAATTTACATATCCAGGTAGAGTTTCTCTTAGTTGTGTGCCTATTACCTGTTGCATTCCGCAATAATCTGGCAGTGATGGCATAATCAAAAAGAGTTTTGATCTGTGTATCAGAGTGAAGAAATGTGTAATAAAAATCCAGGAGCAATCTGAGTGAAGAAGGGATTTCTGAGAGGGCACTGGGGTCTGTGCAAAGCTAGGCAAGGGACCGGTCTGTGCAATGGTGTGTGACTGTTACAACTGCTCCAGAGTGTCCTTCATGTATATGAGTATATATATTTGAGTATACATACTCAATTCCATGTATATCAGTGTTCAGCATCATATACATGGATTTAAACACAGTAGAGATGTAACTTCATTTAGTTCTTTCTCTTTGTGTCAGATGATTCCCCTCTAGTAGCTACTTGCTCACATTTGTCACCTTCTATCCACCTTCCAACTCCTCTTTTTGCATTGCCAGCAGGGAAATCTCTGCTGAGAGCACCAGATCCCGAGGTACCTATAGGCCATGCTCTAGTGGAAGATGAGATTTGAACTTATAACCTCAACTTTGTTGTTATTCAAAGACTACATTAGTTAGTAAATATCCAGTGTTTTCCTCCTAAAATCCCAATTACAATCTTCTATACGGCACTAAGTACTTCTTCCTGGGCTATGCAAGATTTCTATAATTCAGGAAATAGTATTTAACCTTTTTTTGAGTGTTTTAGTTGGTCAGCTTCTTGTACTCCCATGTGAAACTGCAGTTTTGTGATTACAGCATCAAGCCCTAGTCTTGATGCTGTGGAAGAAAAATGTGAAGCAGCTGATGGAGAGTTATTAGTCCCATTAGTCTCAACTTTATCATTTTGTGTATATGCTGACACTGGAGCACAGAAGCAGGATAGGATCTCACAGTGTTAAGCAAGCACTGTGCAAAATAGGAAGTGAGATACAATCCCTACATCCAAAAGCTTTGCACCAGCCTCTTTTCCTATTGATTGAAGCTAGTGCCTTTTTTTCCATGTGCTGAAACCAACTTAACAGGTAAGATGAAGACAAGACCCTGCTTTAATACCTTGGGCTCAGATGATTCAGTATTGTGGAATACCACAGCAATTAGTGTGCACAAGAAATAATCCTGATGTGTAACAGCCATGGGGGGTTTAGTGTGAACTTGGAAGGAATATGCAAGGGTGAAGAAACAGAGGACCATTTTTCTCTGTGTAAAGCAGAGTAATGGAGACCATGTACAGGTCTATGAACTCATTTTAGGAGGGACATTGCAGTTAAGTTCAGGAGAAAGTGAAGAAGAAGGTTGCAGTGAAAGAGGGAGAATGGGAAAATTAAAGGAGTTTTGATTATGGTGAATTTATCTTCATAGGGGGAAAAACCTAGGGCCCAGAGGCACAACAACAACTGGCAGCTGGAAGCCAAAGCTATATATATCTGATCACAGAGTTTGATCAAGGGCAACTATCAGTGACAGCAGACTGCAGGGAAAGTGGTGAATTCTCCACGTCTTGCTGATTTCAGATGAGCACTGGACCCCTTCAGGGAACTGCCAAGTCAGGAGCATTCTCAGGAGAAGAATGGCCATGCAGCAAGAGTGGAGGTGAACGTGCTGCATGACAGATCCCTGCTCGCCTGGGTTTTGTTGAGGGATGCCATGGATGTCAAAGGAGTGCCCCAGCAGTGCCCAGAGGTAGATGGCATGCCACATCCGACCTGCATGGGTACATCAGTCCTTGTGTTGGCCTTACACCAAGTATTACACTCCATACAAATACGACTCAATGAAATTTGAGGTTCTTATATATGTATCCAATCATTTCAGTGAAGTAATGATCCTCTCTAACTCACGAGTAGAACCAGGCTAGTTACAAAGCAGTCATCAAAGGTCCTTGAGGCATCATAGCCATTGCATCCTGCTTTGAAACCAGGAGTGCTAGCTGGTTAGAACTAGTTTGTGTGCCAGTTCCTTGACCATTTCCACCCGGGCTGAGTATCACACAATGTTCCTCACGCTGTGTGACAAAAGAACATGCAGTCAAGTGGGGAAGAGACTGTCCTATATCCTAGGCTAACGCCCAAACCTGCATACTCCTTACTCTCGATGCCATGCTTCAGTGTGAAACATGGCCAGAATATTGTAGTTTAAAATTTTCTTTTGAGTAAGCAACAGCTGTTACTTACTATTTTTTTCCCCTTGGACTTTTTTTAAATAAAAAACTCTCCAGCAGCTCTGCATTTGAGAGCTGACCCAGCTGCAGCCCCAACTGAAGGCCAAATGGCTATGACAAACCTAATTTTATGCCGTGATTTGAGGGAAAAGAAACACAGTAAGCTTGGTCTGAGTTAGGCTTTTCAAATAAAGCTGCATGAACTTTCACACCTTACATTGTTTGTTATTATGTTTTCAAAATGAACCACAGATGTTTTACTTTGTTGTTTTCTTTTTTCCCTCTGGTTGAGTCACCTATTATCCAGGCCAGATCTGGGCAGCTCAAACAGGAGTCACAATAAAGAAGTCTCCAAAAGAAGATCAATAGTTTATTTGATTTTTAGGTAATCTTCTGCACATACCTAAAAAGATAATGAAATATCTTTATCTATCTGCTATATATCTTCTAATGATATAGTGTAAAATGTTGCAAAGTAGTGGATCCTATTCGAACTGCTTGTGTTCCCCATCAATTAAATTGAGTCAAGGAGGATGGGTTAGGATTGAATTTTGCCCACAGCTTGCAGCTTTTCTTTAAATATTCTCCTCTGATTACAATGTAGGAGTAGAGGAGACTGAAAAGTTTCTGAGACAACCTTTGATTTTAACTATATATCTTCAGCCCTCTTGAGCAAGTGAGATACTATCAAGCAAATCAAACTGGAAACATTACATAAACCATCAATGTGATGGCAAATAACCAGAGACATGCTCTGAAAAATGCCAAGTGTCACAGCAGGTCATGGAGAAACCCCTTACTTTTCCTTTTGGAAAAAAAATAGTCATAAACTCTCTGACAAAACAGATCTCTTCTGGCAACATGTTACTGCAGCATCCTTTAGGGATGATACTGATGTGCAGAGAAAAAGACAATTATCTGGCAAGAGTTAACCTGACTCTTGTTCAGTAGTCTGCTGAGTCCTTCCTAGAAAGGAGAACGGAGACCTGGCTACAGAGTGCTGCTTGAGAGTAGTAGACGTCAGCTCATTTGAAACAAAAGTTCCCATCCAAACACATCACCAGGTTTTTTACTGCGTGCTTGGTTTGTTTTTTGTTTTCAGAGTTGTGAATAATACATCCAGATCCTCAGAATACATGTTATAGTTTTAACAGAGCACTGTCCTTGGAAAGTTTTCAAAGTGTTTCTGTATATTTGCAGTATCTGTAGTTAGCACACGCAAAGCCCGAGTGATTCATTTCCTGACCAGTGGCCATTTGTTGTTTCATACAGTTTTTTTCTTGGTGCACCTTTACAAATATAATGGAAAAATCACTACTTGCAGATAATGAAAGTGAAGGAATTAAAAATTAATGCATACAGCTGAGAATGTCAGCCACAGAAACCTGCTTGCAAATGCCAGTGCAAAGCAATATTTTGTACTAAATAGCCATGGTCAGTGCCTAAATCTTTGCAGTTAGGGGGTCAGTAATTTGGAATTAGCTAGAGCCTTGGGTTACTTCTGTAGTGTAAGTTCCTGAACAGTGAAAAGGAAAAAAAACTTGAATTGTTGCTTCATAAGTGACATTTCAGCCTATTTTGGTTTGAGGCAAATCTGTGCTAATCCATAATGCTTTGTATATCTAGTCATTAGTGATTTCTCATTTGAAAGTGTGATGTATCTGCAGGTTGTCAGATGCTGCGCACATAGGTGAGATCTGGCGAACAGAACATTGCTTGTAACATCCGAGTCTTACCAAGTCCAGAGTCTGTCAAACCCAGGTCCGTGATATTAAGGTACACCTTATTATGTATTGGACAGCTTCCATGTATTTGGTCTATTTTTAGTAAAGAAGCCATCAAGCTCTTCTAGGCAGTCAGGTCAATGCAGCCACTAGCAAAACAGGAGGCTACAGAAGGCTTTAACCAAAGCAGTCACCTATTTCTATGGCTCACCTTGTATGTTTGCATGTCCTAGGAAATCACTCAGCAATGCCAAGGGACAGGCTTGTTTGAACTGATATTGGGAGAAAAGCAGCAGAAAGGCAAGAGGTACTAATCATGATGATACAGGAGGAGTAGACACTACACTTCATATCACTGCTCCCAGAAGAAGCGAAGCTAACGGGATGAGAAAAATATTTAGACTTCCGGGTAAAAGATCTAATCTCTTTTTTATCTGAATTCAGGATAATTCAGGAAAAAGAGGTAATGTATTTCTTGAGAAGTTTCTATCTGTTTATATCTACAAGTTTATATCTGATACCTGATTCCATCCCCTGATTTTCTCTTCCTGGGAAGCCCTGAGCTTAAGCTAGTATTAGCTAGTGTCAAGGAGTAAGACTTGTTTCTTGTTGAAAGATAACCAGACTTTGTCACCCCCTTGAACCAAGAATGAACAAATAGTAGAAGTTCTCCCGTACCTTAATTTTGTGCCATGATGTATGTATTTAAAGAAGTACCCAAATAAATGTTGGATGTTCAGCTGAAGGGTTTCAAACAGTATCTGAAGGCTTCACAAAAATAGCACAGAAAAGGTATTTTGCCTGGGATGCTTTTTTTAAAGCATGGGTAAAACCAACAAACTCTTGGAGAAATGGGAAGCTCAGCTGCAACACTACCAGTCTGGAAAAGCATGAACAGCAACCTGGCTGCAATGGACTAGAAATACAGAGACACTAGGAAACCTCTGCCCAACTAGGATCTTGCTAGCAGAAGATCCTAGCAAGATCTTCTTAAGTCTTAAGAAGACAGGACTTAAGAAACAAAGAGAAATATTTTGTGAAGGAAACCAGAAGTTTTGCAGGCTGTTGTACAAGTCATTCACAAGAATAAAGGATCAGGTCAGTTTTATGATTATTACTGTTTTCCAGTCTATGTCTAACCATGGAAAGGGGAGAGACCGAATCATCCCACTCCTAATACTGAAAAGATCACAAAATTACAGAATTGGCGAGTCTGTCAGGGACCTCTCGAGGTCATCTAGTCTAACCCCACTGCTCTGAGTAGGTTGCTCACAGCCATGCCCAAGCAGGTTTTGAGTATCTCCAAGGATGGAGACTCCACAGCCTCTCTGGGCAACCTGTGCCAAGGCTCAGTCACTCTCACAGTAAAAAGTGCTTCCTGATGTTCAGAGAGAACCTTCTGTGTTTCAGTTCGTGCCCATTGCCTGTTGTCCTGCCACTGAGCACCACTGAGAAAAGCCTCACTCCCTCTTCTTTATTCCCTCTCATTAGGTATGTAGACACATGGCTAAGATCACCCCGAGCCTTCTCTTCTCCAGGCTGAATGAAGAGTATCAGGTCTCTCAGCCTTTCCTCATCTGAGAGATATTGCAGTCCCTTAATCACCTTCACAGCCCTTTGCCAGACTCAATCCAGTATGTCCATGTCCTTCCTGTACTGGGGAGCCCAGAACCAGACCCAGCACTCCAGATCTGCTCACCAGTGATGAGAGGAAGGGAAGGTTCTGCCCTTTATCCTACTGGAGACACTCTTCCCAGTTCAGTCCAGGAGGCTGTTGACCTTCTTGGCTGCAAGGGCACATTCCTGGCTCATGTTCAACTTGGTGTCCACCAGGACCCTTAAGGCTACATCTACAGAACTGCTTTCCAGCCCTTTGGCCCCCATCGTGTACTGGTGTAAGGGTTATTCCTACCCAAGTGCAGGACTTCAAATTTTACCTTGTTGAACTTCATGAAGTTCCTATCAGCTCATTTCTCTGGTCTGTCCAGGACCCTCTGCATGGCAGCACAATGATCTGGTGTATCAACCACTCCTCCTGATTTTGTACTGTGCAAACTTGCTAAGCGCGTGCTCTGTCCCATTATCTAGGTCATTCCTGAGATGGAAGTGTCTGTCAATGCCCTTGTGAGAGCAGTGCATCTCCCACGGTGTCACAGAACAATCCCCTGGAAGACAGACTGAATTACTTGGGTGACGTACAGACTATCCTTGTGTGGCTTGGAGGCAGCCAGCAATATGAGCAACCCAGGGAAACAGCTGAGAGTGAAGACAAAGGCATGGGGGCTTGTGGTTGGGAGGGAAATGGATGACTCTACTTGAGCTGCTGGAGGACCACCGAAGTCACGTATTTATAGCGGATAAGAAAGCTACCAAGAATTTCCAGGATAAACTGGCAATGAACCAACTTACAGGCTGTCAGCTGGTCTTCAGCTTATGGACCAAGCTGAGTGGATGAAGGCCAAATGACTCTGAATGGCTCTGGAATTTGCCATGTTACTTATATTTTTTGTTGTAGTTGTGCATCAGAAAAGGAAGCAGGTGCTAGCAAGGAAGATGAGTGAAGATCGTTATGAGCCTGGTAACTCCAGCTCTGCATCTTGCCGAGAATCAGCAGTTCTGGTATGACTCATGACAAAGCATGAAGAACCAGAAAACAATTAAATTTGACTTGTAAGGGGCAACCATTCAGTTTCAAAAATAAAGAAATGGTCACAAGGCATAAGATGATGGGGCATCAGAAATACAAATCACTCTGCAGAGAACAAGAGAAGGGACATGGAGCAGAAAGGGAAGCATCTGAAGGTATGAAAATCAGCTTTACGGGTAAGTCTGGATGCGTCAAGAGCAATGGTAGATGTTTCACTATTGAGTACACCATGCATACGAACAGCAGACATTGTAGTCATAAGACAAGACGTGTAACATTATCTGGAGATTGAGGGATTCTGTCATAAACTAGAGCTGAAAACTAGACATCATTGCTCAGGGAAGCGGTCAACTCAAAAATCCATTTGGACAGCATTACAGCTTCTGAATTTGTAATAAAAGCCAGGAGTAGTACAACACACTGGCAAATACAAACACAAAGATTATTTTTAAAAAGAGGTTAATGCAATGTTTGGGCAATTTTCAGAAAAAAACAGTTAATCTGCTTTCAGAAACTGCTGCAGCATCCAATCACTGGGAAAAGTTTCTTGCAAAACAAAGTTGGGGAATGATCAAGCTGCATCCCGATACCAGCATCTTGGCTGGCTTTAGCTGCAAAAGCTCTTGTGAAGCTGCAACAAGGAATGTGATTTTCTTGTAGATATTCACTATCCAACAAAGGCAATCAGTGCCATCACTGGATTTTCCTCCAAATCTTCAGGACCCCACAGGTTGGCCAACAATCCATATGAGAAGAGTATCTGTTGTACGTGCAACCATGCATATCCATACTTCTCTTTGCTCCCCTGGCACCTCCAGACTGTGCTGCAGCTGGCACAGAAACTGTGTAAAGTCTGGAGAAGTCTCTCTAACCCTGCTCTCTGCCTGTTGCAGTTGTCTGGACAAGAATTTGAAAAGGATATTCTTGCTGTATTATAAGCATCACTACCAGAGCAAACCTGGGCTGTGTTTACTCTGCTTTTTGCTGTGTGGAAAAAAAAAAAAATTGTTAATCACTGATCTCAGTTGGAGCCATTTGATGATTTCTTTCTGAGCTTACTTTGCTTCCAATTCAATAAGAACTAAAAATAATAACATGGATAATCTAATTGCAGATCAGTAGATATCCTGGCCACTCTCCATCTCAGAACATGTATCCCACGTACACGAGAAGCACACACAGTGCACGAGCTTTCTAGCAGCAGT
Organism: Antrostomus carolinensis; assembly: GCF_000700745.2. NCBI lineage: Eukaryota > Metazoa > Chordata > Aves > Caprimulgiformes > Caprimulgidae > Antrostomus > Antrostomus carolinensis. Next base: position 15,003 of record NW_010320005.1, read on the forward strand.
AGCTTTTCACCTAGACCAAGGGTGACATTTGTGAACCATAAAGCCTATCAATGTCAGTTGATACAGTACAGGGACTTTCTTAAAATAAATAACAAATGTTGATCTCTCTCCCTGATTGCATACTATGGTCAAGGAAAAAACAAAAGTTTAAACCCATGAATTTCATATGCACTGGAGAAATCTTGGAGAAAAGAAAACAGGAAAGCATTTGCAATATTAAAAATAGATTGCTTCCTGGAAGTGAGAACCCTGATGGTCTTGTTGACTTGTTTTTTTCATGTTAAATGTCATATCGTACAGAAGCACAGCCAGTCAGCTCTTGATTTTATTTGAATTTTGCCTTAAAACCAAAATTTATATGGTGTATTTTATACTTTATTTTGATTCTTTTATGTTTATTTTTATGTGATACATTTATATGTAAAAGATACTGTTATAGGCCATGATGTGAGAGACTGACTTCAGAGCCCCCAGAGAACTATCTTAGCCTTAAAAGTCATAAGTAAGTAGAAACAAGATAAATATTCCCCTGGAAAATTAATATCCAAGAAAATGAGTGTCATTCTGAAAAGCTGAGTATTTCCAGGGGAATTCCCCACAAGGAATATTGCTGGAAATGGCAGAGGTTTGCAAAAAGGAAAAAAATATTAAATATACCTACACGCTACACTCCAATCTACAACATGCATCAGGGCTATATATCCAAATACATACGACCACCTCTCTTGTCATTATGATTTTACAGCATGGAACCCCAGCTAGCAGAAGCTATTGAGATCACAACAACCTTGTGTTCCACTGTCATTACCAGTTTCCCGGCCAGTAAAAGGCAGGTTTACACGTGCAGTTTCATGTCAAAGCCCTGCAGCTTGAATGCAAGGAACAGCCCCCTCACTGGGTAATTGTGAGCTCTTGGAGCTTTTTGGAAGGAAAAGGCCACCTTCAGAGGTAAGGAGAGCAGCTCTTTCTCTGCAGCTGTGAAGGTCACTTGCAGATTCCAGTGGGCAAAGCTTCCCTCTCGGCATCAGCTCATGTTAAAAAATCCACTTATTTGTCCTGGTAGCCCATCAAGAATCCATTAATATTGCATAGGTACAATGAATGAACACAGTGTGAACTTGTTAAAAAATGCGGCAATCGGGATTATATGAGGACTTAAAGGCAAGCAGGTAAATGCCCAGTGAGTCACAGTGACACAAATGCAGAGACCAGAAAAAAGTTGTGTTTCCAATTGAATTGCATACTCTTTCTTCTGATTTTTGCCTTCCCAAGTTCTCAATCTTAGAAGTGAAAAAAGAGCAGCTACAGACAAAACCTGGAAGTGGCTTTTGATTCTCATCAACTTAGACTGCTACTCTGCAACAGTGGAGATAGAAAATACACTTTTTAAACTGACATCCCTTCAGACCTAATCTTATCTATTGATTGTATCTTAAATACACCTTTTTTTGCCAAAAAATAAGTGAAAATGTTATTTAGGTTATTGTTGTTGTTAAATAAATAACATTTATTATGTAAGTAATATTTATTTAATCTTTCCGAAGAAAAGGAAGGGAAAGGTTGGGTTAAAATGCGGGCTATTTTTTCCCTAAAAAAGACACAGGTTTTCTTTAATCAGAAGGTTTTATTTTAAATTTCACAAAAAAAAAATCATTTTAATATTACTCAAACATTTTTCCTCTCACAGTTGCAGTTTCTACTCAAGTCCTTCTCTCCTCTCTTTGTAAGGCAAGGAAAGTAATTTTTCTGGGTTGTATTCTGCTCACTGGGCAGTTGTGGGTTCTCCTGCTCCCAGTAGGATCCTGGTGTAAAAGACCCCTAAGGAAGCAGGAAGACATTTCTCACACACTTTTCTGCAGTGCATTTTTTTTCACTGCTGAAGACAATGGTGGTTCCTGGTACATTCCAGCCTGTGAAACCTGTCAGTCTGCAAATGCCACTAAAAATGCTGTGAATTTTGGCATGTGGGAGTCTTTTCACTCCTCACTGAGATACATGTAACTCCAGATGTGACACAGACACCAGCACGGGGCTGAGCTACCAGAACAGCCGTGGCTTCAGTCTGTTATTTTGTAATCTCTGAACTTCATTTTCCCACCTGTAAAAGGAGGAGAGGACTTTTTCAAACCTTCACATGAACAGATTCATGGGAGCCTGCACAAGTACACCTTTCTTCAGTTTTTTTCATTTTTGCTGTTACCTCAGCTGTTGCCGGCTGTCCTTGCAGATAAGAACTTGTATCATAGTGGAAAAATGACCACAAAGTTAAATATGCTTAATAACATTACATATTCTGCTAAAACTCTTGCCATAGAAATTTCTGAGTTTCAATGCAACTTGAAGCACATTGTACCTTGCTGTCCTGCTAATCCCTGAAACACAGACTAATTCCCCATGAAATTAACTGTTTATAGACACCTAAGCTGTGTCCTCGTGCTTTGCCTTGTATAAACACTGGCCAAAGTGGCTTATATGCTAAGGTTGTTTTCCTTCTGAAAAGTGATCCCTAAAGTAACTTCAATCAAAAGATATGTAAAGATGAATGATGATTTTCTTCTTCCAAGGGTCTTTCAACTGATCGGCTTAAGGTACTATTATTCAGTTAGGCTCAATTGTTCTATGAATGAATCACTTGGTTCTTGCTGTTAATGGCAAGTTTTTATTAGTCATTTTATTGACTAGATAAATACAATGTTTTATTTTAAAAGCATGCAGCTTATTTCCAAGACAAATGAGGCGAGTGCTAATGACATCCAAATGGTGAGGGTAACATCAGTTTGTCCATGTGCAAGTCTATGAACTCTTATCCTTTAAGTGCTTGAATGTGGCTAGGTGTTAAAACCTCCAAGCACATTTCATTTCATACCCCTCAGTCCCTGGGATTTGTCCCTGCAGGTTAGGAGGTAAAGCCCTGACCAGCCAGAGTGAGCTCCATCATGGTCACACTTCTCAGTTAATTTGCTACTAGTGCTGTGTGAGAAAAGACAGTAAAGGTAAAAGAAAATGGTATTTCCAACTACCCAAATTATCTGGAGGAAAGGGAGTCAGATGGCTGTCTCTTACACTTCTTTATCTCTTCCCAAGCCTCTTGAAAAGATTGTCATAACTGTAGCATTAAGCTTGGCCAACAGACTGAGACAACCTTCGTCTCACTGTTACTTTTGTCTCCTTTTCACTGCACTTCTCCAGTCTCTCTGGACAGTAGGTCCAGCCAGGCAGAACCATATCTGCTACCCTGCTTATTCAGCTTTACCTGTCCTCACTTAATCCAGGAGGTGAAGGATATAATTTTCCCAGGCCAGTTGTTTCCATTTCTGAGCCCATGGTTGGTGACCCCCTCAGCCTTACTTATCAGTGGGAGAGAAGTGAATGTTCAAGAATGATTTCAAACTGTTATGTCCCTGAAAATGTGAAGTGGGTTGTTGCAAAACTTATCTCCACTTATGCTCCCTTATAACATCCTGAAAACTAAATCAAAATAAATCAAAATTACCGCTAAGAATAAAAACACAACAGGAAGTTGACTTAGAAAAATGGAAGCAAACCCAAATGATCAGATAAATGCAAGTTAGCAGGAGCAGAAACAGAATAATCAATCTGTTTTATCGAATGAGTAACACAATGTTGGAAATGGCTTTCGACTGTTAGAGTGACAACACCATACACAAAACCTAGGGCTGGCCAAACTGCCCAGCTTACAAAGGGTTGAGTTCATCTTTCCATTTAAGGATGGATTCCTGGAACTTCAATACATGATGTAAAAGAAGATCCTGTTTCTTTAGAGAAATTCAACAAATCCTTCAAAAAGAGGATGTGGCATAACTTTTGAATCATTAAGAGGCAAAAGACTTCCTACCTCAATCTGATGGTACATCCCCTTTATCACTCAGATGATAGAAAGATCAGAATTGAAAGCAACTGGTGATAACACAGCACATTTTCTTTCTGAAACAAAAACATGGGTGGCTTCTGTGGGAGGCAACACATGAGTAGGATGTATTTGGTCTGATACATTTTATCACCTCTATAAGTTTTTATATGATTTAGAGATGGTAGAATTTCTATCTGCCTCTTTTCAGGTAAGTCTGACTTTTTTCTTGGAAAACAAATAAAAGTATGTAGATTTTTGCATAAAATATTCCAAATTATATGAATTTGAAAACATCAGCCAGACCTTATCACAGTCATTGATGATGTAGAATTAGTTCCTTTTCACAGTAATTCAGTGTTACAATAGAAAACATATATTTATAGTCTGAATTTGTAAAAAATGTATACAGATAATATAACAACTGAAACAATATGTCTTATTTCAGTTTGGAGTTGTTCAGAAGCATTTTTGATATTTTTGAAAAGTTTCATGTCAAAATACACATGGTCCTATGAAATAGTTTCGATTTTACTACAGCAGAATTATACTACGGAAAGTTTTCTGCTGAAATATTTTCTCAGTACAACCTAATATTTTGAGTCACAGAATAATTTAGGATTGGAGGGGTCATCTAGTCTATCCTGCCCAAACCAAGACTAAATTCAATGTTAGTTCAGAGTATGCAGTGCCTTGTCTCTGTCTAATTTGTAAAATCTGCAAGGCTGCTTCTCTGGACAACCTGCTCCAGTGCTCATGGTGAAAAGCTTTTCTTTGTGCCCATCTGAAATTTCCCTTGCTCCTATCTGTGATCATTGCCTCTTGTCCTTTCACACTGTATCTCCAAGAAGAACCTGGCTCTAACTTCTCTTTTTGCCACAACAGGTAGCTGAAGACAGCAATTAGGTCCTGCTGAGCCTTTACTTCCCCAGGATAAACAAACCCAGCTCCCTCAGCATCTCCTCATTGCTGGCTTATGTACAACTTCTTGTCCAGCAAGTCCCTCTTTTTCCAAAAAACTGGTCCCATTCTGTGCTGCTATCTGGGGTTACTGCACCAGGATGCAGAATGTCTCAGTTCTTTGCAGGTCTTTCTTGAACTTTGTAAGGTTCCTGTTAGCCCATGTTAGCCCATTCCTCCACCATCTCAAGATCTTGCCTGAGATGTCCTGGAATGGTGTATGCCAATCCCTAGCATTTCTGTCCAATACATGACACCACTTACATATCAAATCCCTTATGACTATGAAAGGCATACTGACTTCCAGTGGCTGTCAGTGTGCTTCATCTAGCATCGTGCTTTTCTGTTTCCTTCTCATGAAACACAACCATACCTGAATGTACTTGTGAGTGTATGTGCCCTGTGATTATTTTCAGGCATCCAGAAACTAGGATGTCTTCCCAAAGTTAAAGCAGAGAAAAGCACTTATCATTAGACCAGAAGCCAGGACTGCTCAAGGTGATGGTGCTGGCAGGTGCCCCACTCACCCTTGCTCTTTTTTGGAATTCTGGCTTTTAAGTTTTAGGACTGATTTAAGTGCAGAACCCTGTCTTTTTTCTTGATCTTTTTTTTTTTTTAAATGAAGGAAATGCTATAATATCTCTTTCAGCACCAACACTTCCAATAACCTCAAGGAGAAGAAGCCGATTTTCTTATGATCTCTCATTTGCCATTTATTAAAATGGGAAACAACCTGCTTAACTGATATACTACCTAATGGATGAGCAAGGAGGTTATAGAAAGGTAAGCAGTAGTAATAACAGTTGTAATAGTAGCAATCAGAAGCCAATAAAACACATCTGATGCTGACCTCAATTAACACCAACACACACTCTCATTTTAGCCGTAATATCAAGTGACTGGTACAACATAGTTAAAGCCCAGAGCTCTGTTTTCAAAAGATGCTGGTGACAGTTCTGTTTTCAAAACAAACAATTAGAGGCCACAAATCAGGATACCAAGTTGAAACATGGTCTCCTGGGGATCTTGCGATCCTGAGCTTGAGCTCTCAGATAAACATAGTGCTGCTACAGAGAGAGTCACATTGCTTTTCTCATTCCAGATCATAGACAGGTTTAACCTGCAGTTTTAAAGTCCTGCCAGGAGTGAAGCAAACATCTACAGCTGGGATGACATAGGCCCTCTTCCAGTTTATAAAGGCAGATAATATAAGATACTCACTGGGTAGCGGGCTTAACCTTTGAGGTTAGGAAGTTCAAACCAATTTGTTGAGAAAAGCTAACGGCTTACATTAACAAGACTCAGGAAGGGTCTGGGCAAGGAGAGTTGCCTGGACTGACAGTGATATGAAAACTCCTACAGTCAAGAACAATATTCATGGTGAGTAACTCAGACTTGCACCTACATTAGCAATTTTGTTCTTTTTTGGAGGAACATTTTGGAAACAAATCTCCCACTCCCCCATGAGTGAACACTGGTCACACTGGGGCACAGTGTTCACAGAGCGTGCAATCTGGGGTCCCTTCAGACACCAGACAGAAAGTTGAGCTCTAGAAATACAACTGATGTGTCCCAGCCACTAATGGGCATTCAAGCCATGAGACCAGACTAGAAATAGTTCAATGCAACTTCTTCTCTCCACATACAGTGTGGTCATTGAGTCCTTGGCATCGACTGATTCACTCTACCAAGCTGCATTCATGCTAATGCAGTCAATACAAACAATATTTACTCGCATGAAATTTCCTAGGTAAATGGCAAAAAGCCAAGAAATATTCTCCAGGGTGATGAAAGACTTGACTTACCCACCTTCCAGCAGATTAAATTTAAGCCTGCATCTTTTTTATGCCTAACTGGCATTTGCATGGGAGGGTATCCTGCACACAGCAGAGTTTCAGGTAGAGTGCCTGCCCTTCCCTGGATGATATCTCACAGGTTGGAAAAAGGCTTTCAGGAGTAGTCTGGGGCTAAATCAAAATGAAACATGTCTCTTCTATGTGTTTCAATTGGACATGGGATCCTCAGTGTTTCTGAGGATCCAGGCACTTGTTCTGAACTTTCCAAGGATCTAGATATGAAAGTGTGCATACTGATCTCCTCCGCATACCTGAAAGGTAGTAGGGTCTATGTAATGGTGTAAGGATGCAGCTGCTGCTTCCTGCACTAACTGCAGTAGAAAGCTTGCAAAATCCAAGGTGAGAACAGTGAAGAACCCAACCTTTCAGTGCAGCCAACGCAAGCATAAATTGTGGTTACTGCAAGTGAGTAACAAATAATTCAGAATTAATGGTTACAGTCATCTATGGGCAGAAAGAGCAGTTTCGTCCTGAGCTGCTACCTGAATCATTCAGAAACTAGAGACGTTTTACAGGTGGGTTAAAACCAGCCATATGCCTTCATTAGGGTACCTCACTTGCTTCCCAGTTATCCCTGCTGTAGACAAAGGCATATTTCCTCTTCTGTAGATTAAGGCATACAGCTCTTTGAGTCAATATATCTCCTGGACAGAAACAACAGAAACTTAGCTAGGGATCAACTAAAGTTTGATCCTTTAATCTTGCAGCTTGACATCTGTATATCACCACAACTAGAGCCTTTATTTGCCCATCTAGTATCATATAGACATATTGAATAGAAAATGTAAGATATTAGACACCTGTGGTAGTCCTTAGAGAAGCTTGTAAGGCTGAGGACCAACTACATCTAAATAGTTTCTTGGCTTTCTGTGGTTAAAGGATTAAAGTAGTGACTCTGGTCTCTCCAGAAGTTGTAGCCACAGTCCACTGAGATGAATGCCAGAAGCAGCTGCCTTATCTAAAGGTTTCTGCATAGATGATGTCCTCATTTGATGTCAGGAAGATGGATTTTATGAAATATTGAGGGATAATTTCATAATTTCAACTATGTTTAATAGAAATGAGTATTTCAGTGTTACCCATAGCACTAAATGAGTTTAAAATGTGTGAAAAAGCTTTTGGTTAAAATGTGGAGCCACTACAGGTTTACATCATTGTGAAGCCTTGGCAGTGGTTTAATTCTTAATTTGAAGGAACAGAAGATGATATTAAAGTTTGCTTTAGTTTGACTTCTCTGATCACAAAGAAAGCTATCCTCATTCACCTACTGTCATAATGAAAATCCTTTTGTGTATGTTTTTCCAATTCTATCATCCTCTTTAGCAGTTTCTCAGTACTGTTACTGCTACTGCAGGTTGCTAGTGCTAACAACCAATATATAGAGAACCTAAATGTTTGACAAATAAAAGATGGTCACACCAAGAGACCAGATGGCCTGCATTTGAAGGTGCTGAGATAACTGGCTGCTGTCATTGCAAGGTCCCTCTCTAGCATCTTTGAAAAGTAATGAAAACTTAGGGAGGCCTCTCTCTAATCACTGGAGATAAGCAAATGTTACATGCATCTTCAAAAAAGGCCAAAAGGACAATCCAGGGAACTGCAGACTAGTCAGTCTCATTTTGATACCTGGGGAAATCTTGATGCAAGTCCTCTTGGAAGATATTTCTGGGCATATAAGGGAATGAAGGTGATTTGGAACAGTCAGCATGGATTTACCAAGTAAGTTGTAAGCTGTGTCTGACCAACTTGATTATCTTCTGTGATAAAAAACTGGACTTGTGGATGTGGGGAAAGCAGTGGATGCCATTTACTTTGACTTCAATGAGGCTTTAGAGACTGTTGCTCACAACGTTCTTGTATCCCAAGTTAGGACATTACAGTCTGGATAGGTGGATAATAAGATGACTATAAAGCAGTTTAATAATCAGGTTTAATCAAGGGGGTTAATGGGTCATCCTCCACCTGGAGGCTGGTAACGAGTTGGGTACCACAGAGGTCTATCTTGGAACCTCTTGGGTTTAATATTTTTATCCATGATCTGAAGGTGGTGGTGAAGCACACTTTCATCTGATCTTAGATCTGACCCTGCTTCAGCAGGAGGTCAGACTAGAGACCTTTTGCAGTCCCTTTGAACACAAATTATCCCATGATCCTGTGAGAAGGCATTAAATGCAGCCCACACTGTTCCTTCAGAGGATATTAACATTTGAAATGAAGTATGCATCAGCATTCTTTGCACTTCATCACAGTGCCTGATGCAGGCAGTTTCCCTTTCTTTTTTTCCATCCCATGGGTTTTTTAGTCACAGAAGACCATGATGGGTCAAATGGCTCTGTTGCTTACAGATCACATGCTGAAGTTGTGATTTAGTTTTCTCTTTGTTCTTAACCAGGCAATGAATTTCAGTGTTCAGCTTTCACTTTATGTATGCTAGCTGTCAGTATGGTTCCAAATCACTACAAGATTTTCCACTCAAAGAGTTAAAAAGAGGAGAAATACTCCAACACTAATGAGTCAAATACTATAGCTGAAAAAGGGCTGCATGTCCTGAAATAGACTGGAGACGATCAGTGCTGTAACTAAGTTTCCGTGTGAACCTCTGACTTTTATAAATACCAGAGACTCTTTCCTTTCAGATCCCAAGTTTACCTTCCTCATCTGGTTTGTTGCTTCCTTTAGCTGCGTTGGGAGGGGACTGCTGTTTTGTAGGGAGAAGCCTGGGTTATTGTTGTCTAATTTGCCTTGTTGTTTTTTTTCCACAGATACTGTCCCATGGGCTTCAGAAACTGTGAGACCAGTGAAAGGTGGTTTTTCTATGCACAGTTTGTGAGATCTTGCAAAGATAGCAACAATTAAAATCTTGGCTGGGTTAAAATAAAAGTTGAAACACTCACGAATTTCAATGCAGACAAAGTTTCACCCAATTTCTTTTGCCTGAGGATGTTCCTCACAGGGAAAAGGCTTGTATAACAGTAAAGATCCAACGAACTTCAGATAAAACAATTTTTTCCTGAACTCTCTAAAAAAAAAAAAAATATTCAATGGTTGTGGCATGTTATGTATGGCATTTAACTTTTTGCATAACATCTGATGGTTCTTGCAGTCCACGGGCAGGAAATCACTCTCATGTAATCACACTGTCTGTCTGTCCCCCCTTCCTGCCTCCTGCAGTAACCTTTTAATCCATTGACCCTTTTAATCCATTAGTTTTCCATTTTATTATTTTATATACACTCCAGTGCTGGCAAAGGCTTCAAATGGAATTTGTGACTTACTAGGCATTAAGAAATCTGACCATGAGAGCAGGAGTTGTGGTCAGTTCAGCTTTGCTGGTTCCAGGCTCAGAGGGCAGACATGTCTGCTTTCCTCTTTTATCCTGATCTCAGGTAATATGAACATATTCTTCCTCTCACAAGTCTTATTTTAAAACACCCTTATCTGAGGAGGGCTGAGTGTAGAGAAATCCTGCTGTAATTTCAGTTTTCCCTACTGCTTTCCTAACAAAATAGTAAATATTTGTTCCCAGGGGCCTATTAGCTCCTGCTTTGACAATGCCAGTCACAGCCTTACTTGCACCTCCATCTATCCACAGCAATAGTTAAGGAAAGACAGACCAAGTTTATACAGCCTTGCTCTAAAGATAGTGGGGAGGATGACTGAAATGTTAATGTGTCAGTGTGTATGTGAAGCAGGGGAGTAAGCAAGAAGAAAAACTATTTGAATGCTTAACACTGAAGGGCTAATATTAAACTTTTAAGCTGACTCTTTTTAAAGGGGGATCAAAGTAAGTTGTTTCTGAAGTTTCCTGGGGCCCCACCCCAGAGTTACAGCAGTATTTGCAGCAGCAGCTTATTTATAAGCTTATATCACACCTCTTACATGGTAGAAGGCTTAAAGTGAGACAAAAGCTTGCTGGAAAGGCATAGGGATAGTAAGGTGCAAGCTGAAACAGGGAGCTGGGCTTTCCTGACTGCAACTTTATCAGGCTGTCTGCTCAGTTTCTTCAGCCTTATGGGAAAGGCTTGGAAGCAGTCGGGCAGGTCTACTGCTGTGTTACAGCCCTGTGAAGGTCTCTTACCCATGAGTATCACATGTGGCTTGTACCACCCCTGGATCCAGATCTCTCACCTACGTGCTGTGCCTGGGCTGACAGAGCTGTAGGAATACTGCCACGTATTTGGTGCTCAACTGCACCAAATATCAGGCTTCAAATCCAGCAGGGCTTCTCTGCTCAAGCTCATATTCTGAGCAGTTATTTGTCTGCAGAGAAGCTGTGGATGAACGAGTCCCAGCAGCTTCAGGACTGAGCTCACTGTGTCTACCTACCTTTTGTTGCCAGAGATTTTCCCAAAGACAAAGTATCTGAGTATCTCTTAAAAGTTAATACAGCAAGGGAACATCCAAACACACCAAAATAGACCGTGGTTACCTCTCATGGAATTTCAGCAGTTGTTCAGCACTTCCATGCTTTAATCTCCAGGAAATTTTTCCTTGTAAAATTACTAGCTGCATACACTTCCCAATGATGTCAATGAAATTTCCCTCCCTGTGCATTGCTGGGCCCACTCTGGTTTAGTGTTCAGTGAACTTTGAGCTGGAAGCATGGAGTGCTAAGAAAAATGTGATTTAGTTTTTCCTTTATTAATTAATGCTTTACATTCACCTTATGTTTTTCTTTGTCTTAAAAAAAGAGTAAACAGGTTGACTTCTTTGCCAAGATTGTGTGGAAATACAGGATATATATATTTAGCACTAGTCAATCTGTTGAGAATGAGTAGGAAACCCATCAGTTCCTGAGGCCATAGTAGATTTCCTCTGCACAACTTGTCAGCAGCTCGCTGGAGCTGAGGATACTCTGACTGTGTACTTGAAATGTCAGGAATGCATTGTTTATTTGCAGCGCAAAGGCTGAAAATCAGGGCCTAAAGTCTCTCACCCAGAGGTTATATGACTCTTCAGCAAGCTGCTGACATGAAGTACAAGCTGTGCAGCTGGTACATGGTGGTGCTGAAGCATCACAGCAGTCAGGCTGCAGGCACTCGCAAGAGCTACAGTGCCCGCTCCACTGCCCCTTCATTCTCTCTTTGAGGACACATGAATTTTCCAAGGGCTTGGAACCACTAAGAACAATTTGAGCAGAATTCCCTTTACTAACCTACATGGTGCTCAGTGCAGAGCTGTTTAAGTGTGTGCTGAAAAACACACACCATCTTTCACCTGCAGCCTGAGAACTGCAGCTCTTGCAGAAAATTACTATGTCAAGCCAATGTTTTAATTAACTATAAGAGTTTGCAAGTTAACTTATAAAAACTTCAGGGTAGTCATATCACAGTGTACAAAAGCACCCTCTAGGAGCTCTAGCAGTCGATGTGGAAACCTAAGGAAGACTGAAAGCACAGGGTAAGCACAAAGAAAACTTCTCCCAAATATCCTATCTTAGTTTCCCAAGATTTACAGCTCAGAGTATCTCTATATTTAGCACCTTTGAATGCTTTCTTCTTCCATTAATTTGCTCCACAGTTTTCTTAACTGATGTAAATATTAGCAACCTGTGGAAAAGCTTCACAGCTTCACCAAGCACAGATGAAAAGTATGTTTTTGTGTTTGTTTTGAACTTGTCCACTGTTACTCTCAGCTGATGCTCATTAGTTCTCGTGCTGGAGGAGGCAGAAAACA
>NW_010320005.1:27381-39928 GCF_000700745.2 Antrostomus carolinensis
TCCCTACAACTGTTTTCCTTCTGTGAGATACTCGCAACTTATGTGAGAAGCTAGTGAAGTATTATTAGTCTTCTCTGTAACATAAATAAAAGAAAAGCAAAGAACTGTTTTGCTGAGGACTTCAAGTATCTGCAGGAATATCTCCAAGTTTACTTGAAATCCTCTCAGGTAGTGAGGAGGCTAAACCTGTATATAGTGGGCAGGGAAAGATGACTTTCTTGCCATTTCAAAAAATACTCCAGATGGAGCAGTGGGTTGCTGTCCTCCTTAGATGTTTTGCTGGTACCTGCTTACAGCCGTACAGACACGCCGTGCTGCCTCTGGAAAAGGCCACAATGGCTTTAGCCTCACAAGTGGTGTTAGCTGGCAGAAGGAAAGATGCTGTGCCTCTGCACTGCTGCCAGTGCCCACGGCTTTTTCTCCTACAGCTGCCATGTCCCTTTCTCACAGCAGGGCTTAGCAAACTGCATCCCGGAACTTATTTGAGTTCAAAGTAAGCTGAGAAAAATAACTAACCAAACAAAAAAAACCCAATTTGTTTTCAGTCAGCTCTGTCCTTTGATGGATTTTCTCCATAATCAGGCATCTGCTTTGCAGGCACAAAAAAGCATGTGGCACAGGGTAAGGGATAAGCCTGAGGGTCCTGAGGAAAGGTAGGGCAGTTTCTTCTGGTGATGTTGCTACCTTATGGCAGGGTAAGAGTCAGAGAAACACTGAGCTGAGCTATACCAAAAGCATATATTCTGCAAGTATAGCTCATGGAACCAAAGCTGCCTGAGATGCACCTTGGGTTTTTTACACAAAAGACAATCACGATATTTAAGCTCGGATTAACTGTCATATGCCCAGACCTAAGGACATGCTCTTAAAAAAAGAAAAAATACTATATAATTAAAAAGAAAAAGCACTTGATCAATTTAGATGAGAAATCTGTCACAGACACTCATCTGTGGCAGAAAGTTCACCTTAGGTCAGTGAATTATTGCAATGGGTGACAAACATGTTCATGGTGTTGTGATTTGAATAAATATATTTATATTTATATATATTAAATATATGAATATATCAATTTGCTTGAAAGCTATGTAGTGGTCAGGAATTTTAATGAAGTTTAGGAATCAGAATAGGGGGAAGATGTTTCAACATACAGCGGGGAGTAGTCTTGTAAAACTGTCACTTGAACACAAAATTCAAGACTGAGGACAGATTTTGCAATCCTCTCTTCAATGTCTAAGGCATCTATCTCATAATGCAAAGTCCAATTCCAGCAGAATTATAAAGATTCCTCCTTAAATTGTCTTCAGAGCTGGTCTCATAGCAGACTCAACAAACTGTATAGCCATTAAGGGACTTTACATTATATAATATTGATTTCTCTAATATCCATATAATTACACTGAGATGCAAATTGCTAATAAAACTCAATAATCCTCCTGAAAAATTAGCAACATTAGCCTGAAATCAAGCTTGAAATGCCTAAAGCCATTGTTTTGATAGCATTACTGAACCATATGTTAATAATGGTATTGCTTTATCTGCATGCTCCCTGCTGTTTTAGTACTTAACTAAACTGCAATGTTAAATAGTTGTTGCCAGTTTAAGAAATTTATCAGACAATATAAAGATGTCTTTGTGATTGTAATTTAAAACTACACATAAGTGCACCCAAAAAGTTCCACTTGTGAAGTTATCTCCTAAGGGGTCCATTTATTATGGGTATTACCCAGAGTTTAAAGAGAGTTTTTATACCCCCGAGTCTTAACTCAGTAAGTAACTGATAAGATAGGCCCTGCTTTCACTCTGTTCTGCTAGTTTGTGGTGGTAAATGGTGCCCGTTTGTGCCGTGTTTGAGCCGTACGGCCTCTGCTTTCTGCATCTTATCCCTCCCCGCAGCCAGCCAGGAGCCAGAGCAAACAGCCTGGGAACAGGGCGATGCTGCACACAGGAGACAAGTCCAGCCCAACCCTTGGAAATATTTCACTGGCCAAAAATAGCAACACTGAGAAGATGCCAGCAAAGTCAGATTTGACACTGACTGATGTTTGCCGATGCTTCGGTACATCTATCACGCGAACTGGTTGACATAACTCTGTCCTTTGCTGGCTGTCCCACACCCTCCTTCCTCCTGACGGAAGCCGGGTATCTCGCGGAGACCTGCTTGGGAATTGTGCCAAGCAGATGTCACCTTCTCACCAAGGGGCCCTATTTCCAGGTTTGGGGAGAAGTAAATGCATTTTACAATGGGCTAGGAATAATCTGGCTCAAAAGGGAATGACTGAGGGGATAGTCATCCATAAAATCCTAAATAACATGGAGAAAATAAATAACTAACTGGAAGGCCTCTATAAGATGTCCCTGGAAAAGAGAAGGCTCCAGGGAGATCTTATAGGGGCCTTCCAGTACCTGAAGGGGACCTACAAGAAAGCTGGGGAGGGACTTTTTACAAGGGCAAGTAGTGACAGAACAAGGGGAAATGGCTTTAAGCTGAAAGAGGGAAGGTTTAGATTAGATATTAGGAAGAAGTTCTTCACTGTGAGGGTGGTGAGACACTGGAACAGGTTGCCCAGAGAAGCTGTGGATGCCCCCTCCCTGGAAGTGTTTAAGGCCAGGTTGGATGAGGCCTTGGGCAACCTGGTCTAGTGGAAGATGTCCCTGCTGATGGCAGGGGGGTTGGAACTAGATGATCTTTAAGGTCCCTTCCAACCCTAACCATTCTATGATTCTATGATAAAATTAGTAGGGAATACTTGGTCAATGCGCTGGAAAATACCTGAGGCCATCAAGCGAAATTCTGCATGCAAGAAGACCTTGCTACAGGATGTCCCAGACACTAAGGGTTGACATGGGTTCAAAAAGCAAGTGGAAAATCCATCGAAGGACATTAAACATAAAGGCCCACTGCTGGTTCAAATGCCTTGTCCAGCTGATCAGCTCTGAAAACATAGCCCAAACATGGTGAACAGAGTAATAAACGGTACACCCTGCAAGTGAAACCCTAGAAAACTCCAGAGATAAAGGGGCCCTATTTTTTCATGAAATAAGTGTTGCAAAGCAAACTCCAGATGACTAGCAGTAAGCAATGCTGGTCTACCAGTCCTACAGTGTAACCTGATGGTCTCTAATGAGCAAAACTCCTTTGCTCTTCCTCAGTTCCTGGTGCTAAAGTACAACTCTCCAGTTTAAGGACCTGTGAGTATTAGAAAAGGACATACGCAATTATTAAAACTATTTCAGCCTTTTGCTTCTCTCCCCTGTTCCATGCCAACACAGCACTGTCAAGTCTAGGAAGAGCATCAATCCCAAACCCAAGGCCACTGTTGCCCACAGGACCACATCAGCTGTGGGGTCAAACAAGGTCCACAGACCTGGGGTTGGGTAGACTGAGAACAAGTGTTGGAAAACAAACTGCATTCTCCCACCTCAGACAAGTCTGGGAAGAGATTGTGGGAATGACATTCTGAAACCAAAGACATGAAACATCACAGATAATCTTTGCCAGTGTGGTTCATGACAGGTATAATCATGGGTTAGTGCAGTCTACCCAGAAGTGCAAGAAACTCCAGCAACCAAACATGACTTGCATTCCTGTGACTATTCCAAATGTGGATGCACTGCAGCTGAAGGTGTGACTTTGTACATACAGAGGTTATCCTGTGGCTGCCTTACTGCTGGTGAGCTTGGTGCCAGCAGCACAGGCTTTGTTGTGTGCCCCACTATCAACGGGTGATGCTGCATCAATCAGAAGCCCAGGCTGCTGAACCCTCACTAGTACTGCTGCTTAGCCTGGCAGGATGAAAACTATCTATGTCTATCTACAGCATGATGCAATCTGACTGTAGTGTGAAAACAGACCAAGGGAAATAAAAGTAGTTATGTTGCCACTCACTTTTGTGAAACCACTGCTAATCATGCCACTTAGCATGACTATACTGAGAGAGCAGCATGAAGTCCAGAGGAACAGCTCTGTGGGATGCTGAACAGCTTCAGCTCCCCTGGAAAGCAGAATTAAACCTCAGTTCCTATATTGCATCTTTTAAGAAAGTCTTTTTTTGACCAAGATTTAGGAAACCACATGGCACTGCCATTTTTCCTGGCACCAGAGGCTGTGTCTGACACTACAGCTGAGTCTGGAAACTGAATTAATTTGCTCCCCCCACAAGACTTACAGAGCAGCCATCATTCACCATAACATGTCATCCTAACAAGCTGCAAGGCAGAGATACTTCACATTTGAACCATCTGGTGGCAGTCAGTGAATAACATCTAGGTAACCAGAGCACCCGTCATCATGAACCTGATACGTTTAACAGCTAGTTAAATCTGTGTAGGGATTAGGCTTTACTTTATATAGTTTTATGGTAACAAAACCTAAGCTTCCTAAGATTACATTGACTAGCTTCTTATCTCTGATGCTGAGATGTTTATCAGCACCATATGTTACGAGCTCCTGCTATGTTTCCCAATGACCTTCTAGGACTTAATCAGCCTGAATGTCAGGGGTTGAGGAGCTGAGGACATATATTATGACACAGAATACAACGCTCAGCCGGGCAGAATGAAAATCCAGGGCTGAAATCCAAAGAAAAGGTCTGTGTTGGTTAACTTCTGTCCCTAATAAATTTGTCAATTAGGAAGAACAAACGTTAACTTTGTTTTCCTTGCCCTTGCTGTTGCTTTGTGAGGTCCCACACTGCGAGGTAACACAGGGTGTGTTCTCAAGTATCAGCAATGAGGGGAAAACCTCAGATGATTCACTGTTTGGGAATGGTTCACATAAAAATAGCGAATTCCAGCTTTATATCTGGAGGCTATCCATGCTACCCAACTATGTTTTCCAGCCTTAGAACCATCAGAAAGAGATGCAATTAGCAGGAAATCTTTGTCCCAAATTTCACGATTGTACCCTTTTTTAGTCACACACAGTTTTTAGAATTAATGAGCACTCAGTCCCAAAAGCCCCCAGGCACGGTGCTTGGGGTTGATCACATCAGGAGACATGGAGGATCATCATAACACTTTCAGTTGAATGTTTTTATGCTTGTGTGAAATACATTTGCTTGTGGTTGGAGACATGTTAAGAAAAGCTTAGGCAAAGACTGTATTTCTGTGCAAAGAATGAGATACATTTTAGAGTGTCTTTTGCAGGGAGAAGAACCTACCTACCATGCTCAAATGCCCCTGTATCATTCAGATGGGCTGTGTTTACAGTGATAAGAGTGGACATGAGCCATCTTCAAGTCCAGAAACTGCCCATTGCAGGCTTGGCTCATTGCCCACATCCAAACCCACCAGCAATTCCAGTTCATTCTGGTGGTTCCTCTGAATAGGAGTGATCAACCCCATCACTGCTTCTCCCCACTCCTACCCAGCTGCTCACAGTGATATGTTTGGATGTCTAATCTCATGAGTGTCCCTTCTCTTTGTAGCTCATTGGGCTCAAATCCAGGTTGGAATCTCCCATGCATTTAATGGATAAGGACGCTGATCCAAATACTGACACTTCTCTGCATGGCTGCAGAATGAAGATAAAGCTGAGACTGGTTTGCAAGACATTTGTAAATCTGTGCACTCTATGTCTGTTGTTTCACTGAAAACATCCTTTTTTGGAATTTAAACTTCTACCAAGACACATGTGGCCTGACTGGGGTTTAGCTGAATGTGCTGCATTCAGAATACAACAAAAAGTCCAGGTGTTTTAAAGGATGTAATGGCCATGGTCTAAGAAAAGAATTGTTACTGGGTGCCAAATATATGAACACATTTATAGAAACTTTGCTTGCTCCTGAAACTGAATATATGTGATTTTTTAAAAAAGAAGCTAATTTCCTTTCCTGAAGCAGGTGAGTGCTAGTTCCCGCATTTTCCAGGCATGTTTAAAATGATTTGGACCCATAAGAGAGTTTCATTAACTGACAAGGATTACAAATGAGAAAACTCATTAACTGGAAAGGCTACATTGCAACTTCCTCAGTCTGCATTATGATGGATGTTTTAGAGGTACTACAAACACACAGGGAAGCATCTGACTGCATGTAAATGGCACATACTGTGCGATACACCAGACTGGAGAGTAAGCAAAACTACAAAATTTAGATGTCTAAATTGAACATCCCAAACCTTGGGGAGCTCCAGATCTAAAGCAGATGGACATCAATGACAGATCTCCATCTCCACCTCTATGCCAAGACTCTCCAACATGTGTTTCAGCTGGGTACCCATCAAGCTTCTGCCAGGGTCAGTGTTTTACATCCATCATATAATAATACATAGAAGAACACTTTGATTAAAGATATTGAAGAATATTGGGGAGAGGGTTTGTTAAAGAATGTGGCATTGTCTGTGGAGCATACTCTATTAGCTGGACTCTTGCCTGGGAAGCAAGATAAATGTCAAATATATGCATGAAAATACAAGTTCTTCCTAGAAGCCCTTACAGCAGATCCAGGAAGCCCCTCCTATATATTTCTACCTGACCTCCCAGCTCCTGCTTTTCTGGCTGTAAAATGCTTTGGATTCAGGGAAGGGAATGGGGAAACATTTGAAGCTTGACATCCCACAGCCTTGTAGCTGTGGCATGCATGCAGTGCGTAGAAGATACTAGACCCATATTCAGCCTGAGGAGTTTATCAGTGAGATCTCCCACTTCTTAGACAAGTGCTTTCACCATGCAGTAGCCTACGAAGGTCTCATTTCAAACTGCAATAAAGAGAAGTTAAATTACAGTCTGCAGTTCTTGGTTTAACTTCCCTTGCACTTTTTTTAGCATAAGCTGTTATGATTCTTTGAGTCCTGATACCCCAATGGTAGCCAGCCTTGCACTGAGAACAAAGGCCCACATGCTGCAGAACAGAAAGTCAAAAAGTGGACAGCAGAATGAAAAGGTGGGAGCTTCAAGTACAGATGAAAAATAAAGGCAGATGTTACTACACAAGAGCAGGGACAGTATTTTAGCTATAAAAAGTGAGATGGAAGAAATACAAGAGGGAAAAGATAAATAAGGCTTTAAGGGAAACTCCTACTCCCCAGGCAAAAGCCACAATACAATTAGATCAACCATTCCTTAACTGAACATAATAAACCCTTTCAGAGGAGATTCAGTCTGTACAAACAGTCTATTCTTCTGACCATTTCTCTAAAGGCATTTACTGCCAACTGCGAGAAATCACTGAAGATTCTTTGCTATAGGTACCCACAGAAATCTTCATAGACCTATTCAATGGTATAACTAACTAGATTCACTAAATGGCACTTGAAATAAGTAGCACTTGATAAACTTCCCCATCAATAGAAAGGATGTAAGAAAATACATGCAAGTAAAACACAGATTTACTCGTAGCTCTCACCTCTAAATTTCCAGTCCCTTTTAATAAAATGAAAAGTTTTAGCTATTAAAAATTTTGAGACCCTTGTAATGCTACAGAACACCGATATAAAATGTGAATAGTACAATATCCATTATATAATATATATTTATATTTTAATATATTACATTTATTTCTACATAAAGAGGCTATAAATACTGTATATGCCTTATATTCATGGTTTCCAGCATTTGACATTATAGTAAGTACAAACAAAAAAAATAATTATAAAAATACAAAAAAGAACTCAGTAGAAATAGCTTTACATTTTAAAATCTTGTAGCCTGCACTTTGTCTATCAATAGTGCTCTGGGACTACAAGAGTACAGGTAAGAAGTTGTCCAACAATTAGGCACAATCTCACCACTCAGAGAAGATCGGAGCTGCCATGAAACCAGTCACGGATTCCCAAGACTACATAAACCGAGATCTCTGCTGTCGCAAACAGACTGAGTTTGCAAAGTGGAAGAGTCAGACCTACATCTGAAGGAAGGGGGATGAGATGAGAAGGTAGGATGCCCTTAGGATGCCTCACCAGGACCACAGGGTTCCCTACAGTCCTAAGGTAGATTACATTGCCTTTTCTACCTGTTGCAGAGGCTGCCTCAGTGGTGATTCACGGGTGGTGTATTTTCTGCAGCCACTTCAGGCTAGCTCAGAAGCAGGCAGGCACCTTGCATGGGTCGAGGGTGCCAGAGAGGGTGGAGGGCAGAGCCATCCCCAGAGGTGAGGCATGCCCCTGGTACCCGTGTCCTGTCACTTCGCTCAGTGCTCCGCCTTCTCTCTACTAACCAGCCTCACTGTGCAAGTCTTGCAAGCAAACGCAGCTCATGAGGTCTGGTACAGCAACTTTTTTCTCTGCCAAGGACAGAGACCATTGCCCCCACCTATATTTAGCCCAGCCTATGTTTAGTCTCAGGCCATTGGTGAGTGCCAGAGCCTTGAGCTGGAGGTTCCTTTTTTTGTTTGTGGAGGTGCAAGCAAGGGATAACTCTGAGAAACAAGAAGCCAGTGCTGTGCTGTTTCCTTCCTGGAGTCCAGCCACAAGGGAAAAACAAAACAAAACCAAAAAAGAGCAGGGCTGTGCCGTTATTTCGTACAACTAGAAACATGAAAGTCGAACGCCGTGCTGCTGCTTGCATCAGGCAGATGCTCAGCATGTCACCGGGATCCCAAAGGCCAGCACACTGCCTCTGCCATTGGGTCGGCACAGCACTCACAGTGCAGCCAGCACCTTGCACACTCAGCCACCAGCATCTCTTGAGGAGAGCACCCCACAGCCTGGCATGGTGCAGTTTTTCTGCCAGATGCTCCTGCATCCACTTCAGGAAAAATAAATGTCTTGTCTTAGTCTCACAGATGTCATCCTTCTATACATCAAACCTGAATATGACCAGCCCAGGCAGGAAGGCACATCCCTGAGGACCCGGAGCCGCCGGCTTCTCCTTAGAGCGGTGGGGAGGCGAGCGGTGCGGTGCTGTCGTAGGTGAGCCCGTGTGTGCAGCAGAGCTGGGGCGAAGCCTCTCGGACACACAAGAGTTCAGTCTCCTCGCTGGAGTAGATGGTGGTGTCCATGTCATCCGAGTGGTATCCCGACTGGTAGCCGCTTGTCTGGTTGGAGGCTTCAGACATGACGGACTCGTTACTCTTGCTGGGCACCAGTGTGCTGCAAAAAGCAAGCAGAAACAGGACTGAGAGTGCTGTGGAGACTGTCTGGGGGGCAGGTGGGCAATTCCTGCCAGGAGCTGCTTTCCATCATAGCAACAACCAAAGCAAAATGATGCGCTTATCAAAACTGGCTTGAAGCCTTTTTGAACGTGCATTTAATTATAAGGAGAGACCTTTTTATACGCCCTAACTTCACTAACACATGAAAAAGATATTTAATTTTATGACGATACAAGGAGCTAAAATGCAACTGCAGATGAAATGGAAAGAAAACTCTGAGAGGCTTCACACGTGTCAGCTGGGGTGCAATGGTAACTGCAGTATACCTTAATCTGCACTGAAGTTGTCCTGGAAAAAATAATGCCTGAGAAGCTCTCGGAGAGCATACGTGAGGTTTCAGCTCTATGAACACCACTGTGCTTCCTGTGTACTGCACAATGAAACCCCTGTACAATGCTCTGAAAATACACCCAGGTACATCCTGAAAACTCAAAGAGTCAGCTTAAAAAAAAAAGAAAGAAAAAAAAAAGAGCTCTTTGTCATTGCAGACAGGCCCCCATAAGTACGCTCAATTGTGTGCACCAGCTCAGTTACTTTGAGGGGTGGTTGATGATTTACATACAGCTGATTAATACAAGCCCTTTCTGTGGTGCTGGCTGATGCCTCCAACAACTGCATTACATCTCCTCTCCTGTTACCAAATGCGGATGACCAGGCATACAGTGCATGTGTTTTTAAAAATACAGTAAGAAAAGATTTTGTCTTCTAAAAAATTTTACAAACCAATCAGTCTTCTGACATACTGCAAGCAAAAGGCTGTATTCAGCCCTACCTGCAGCCTGAGCCTTACCTAAAGGGTATTTTCACTTGTTTATCGCTCTCTTCCAATGTCTTCAGTTCTTCAGATGCAAGAACCATTCCACTATCTGTCTGGTTTTCCTGCAAAGGTAATAGAAATGCATTAAATGGAAAGGGATTAAAAAGAAAAAAAAAAAACCATGAAAAAAGACATCAACAGAAGGAAAAGACCTACAAACAACAGATAAACTCACCTCCTGAACAACTTTTACAGTGGTTACCAATGGGACATCTTCAAATGTTTTCACACTCACAGGGCGGCTTTTTCTTTTGCTACCTTGTCGGTACTGACTGAAAAGAAAACAAAACAAAAAAAGTTTTGTGTCCACTATCGACAACTTGGCTGCAAACAGCACAATGATATCAGAATCCTTTTATCTCTCTACAGAGAACTTAATCCTTTTGTCAAAACATATTATGCAAACCTCAAAATATCCTTTTACTGAAAAGGAAAAACAGCCTAGAAAGTGGCATGTTTCTGACCTTCTCCTCCTGACAACCTTGATCTCTGAGCAAATTCTAAGAAATGGCTTTGAGAAAACAGCTCCTTTCCTCAGTTACACTGGAGAGCTTCACTGCCTGCAAGCTTCACTTGAAAGTATAATAAACAGAGGAGCCTGGAGCACAGACATGTGTCTCTTCCTTTGGATTGCACTTCTGAGACCCCTGGCTGGACCTAGGACAACAACAGCAGACTCAGCAGACTGCCGCCCTTAAACCGTGGGGATCAGGACAGGGAGTGCTACATCTCTCTTGAAGGCTCTTCTCCAAAAGAAGCCCTCTGGTCAGGATGACATCCATAAAAAATATTGGACAAAAAAAAAGGTACTTTCACGGCAAACAAATACAGCAAACAAAACGGCCACCCTCAGCTTTCTGTTTAAGTGGATATGGAATAAAATGGGTGCTGTCCCAGTTAAAGAGGACAAATTTATGTTCCTAACAGCTAATGAAGAAAAAGTCATGGAGTTAGAAGAGAAACCTACAGCCACTTGAAGCACAAAGCTAGAGGCAATTAAGAGCATCATTCATATCCCATTTCCCAGCTTTGAGTCTAGCTATGCTGAGTCCCTCCTATCTCCAACAGACATTTAAACTGATTTTATAAGTTTCCTGTGTAGCCTGTACAGGTGCTCAATCACACTTTAGAATGTCTTTCAAATATTAAACCCAAGTATTTGCTGCAAATAAAATTTGTCCTATTGCTGGGGACACAGAATAATTAATTAGCATCCTCTTTTGAGCAATTTTTCATATACTGAAAACTGTTACTATGTTCCCTCTTCATTTTGTCTTTCTAGACTTAACAAAACCCGCAAGATCTCTGCACTGACCAGGTCTTCTGCTCCTTTTACTCTGCAATGGTTTCTATTCCACTTCCCACTCAACACTGCCAGGACCAAAAACATCTAATGGACAACCTAGTCCACTTACCCTCCTGGACAACCTGACCTTGAACGATGAGAAGTTCATTCCACAACTTGCCGCCTTAGTCTGAAAGTTCCCTGTGTGCTTCCATTTAATTGTCCTCACAGGCACAGAACTACATGGCCAGGACTACACTTACCAGGGTGGTGAGGGCTGCGAAGCCCAGGCTCTTAATCTGAACAATCTTCCAGGTATGTAAGCCTTGCCTCTGCTCAGCGCACACAAGAGTCAGCCTACATGGGCTACAATGAATGAGATCCTTCTGGCTAAGCCAATTCACTGTGCAAACACGACCAGAAATAGTGTGCAGGCAGAGAGAGGCCACAGGTGAAGTCTGACTCCTGCCCGGTGTGGGTGAGGGCTCAGCTGACATCCTGACAGTATTTCCTGACATATGTTTGCATTTTGTAATGGACTGTCACATTAAAAAAGGGCCAAAAACCTGCTAACAGAGTCCATCTCTGCCCTGATGGTTGGATCCATCTCCTCCTGTCCTCCTCCTTCTTCTGAGATTGCATCAAGCACCCCAGGGCTCCCAGCATCTAAGTGGCTGAATTTGATCTTAGGTAGCAATGGATGAGAAAATACCTTTCTACCTTACATGCCGTGCCTGAGGTCCTCGCAAGGTCCAACACAAGCCCTGCTGAAGTGCATTTGTACAAACTCCTTACAGGGAAATTCACCTCTGCCACAATATCCAACAGCATCTATCACTACTGGTCCATTGTAGATGCTCTAGCAGCCCACCAGAAGCAAGCAGTAGACAAAAAATAGTGACAGCACTATTTAGATTGCATTCCCCTTGGCTATCAATTCATGACCTATTTACCGACATTTCTCTTCAGGAGGGGAAATGCCAAAGAGATTATTAATGACAGCTCTATTTCCATTAATATTTTAGGGAGCTGCAATACAAGAGTGTGAACACAACTGAACTGGATCAGTAAAACTCTCTATTTGTTCTGGTTCTTAAAAACCAAATAACAAATACTCTTGTACTTTTTTTTTAATGAAAATACCAGATCTTGAAAGGGTAGCCCCAAAAAAAAAAAAAATCACTAGTGTGTTTTTGCCTGCAAAAACTCTACAGATTCCTTCGTATCCCTATGGAGGAGGTTAAGCATGGATCAGGCAGCTGAAGTCTCTTCCCTTCATTTTCCCTGCCCCCAGCATGAACAAAACCTGCCCATAGGTCCCAGTAGGATGTTCGCCATATAAAATACCTAATTCCT
>NW_010320005.1:39961-46173 GCF_000700745.2 Antrostomus carolinensis
TAATGGAATTTAGGATCACAGACTTCCTCTTCCTCCCTACAGGAAGCAGGTGAAGTTGGGAGAGAGAGACCCGAATCCTCTTCCATATTCAGCGTTACTGACAAAGGAAGGACAACGTAGTCTTTACCATCCTGTAGAATGCAGTGAAAAAATACAAAAATTAAATAGGTTACAGAGACCCACAGACATAAACTGCTACACACACAAACGTGGAGAATGAGACTTCCTCTTCCTCCCTACAGGAAGCAGGTGAAGTTGGGAGAGAGAGACCCGAATCCTCTTCCATATTCAGCGTTACTGACAAAGGAAGGACAACGTAGTCTTTACCATCCTGTAGAATGCAGTGAAAAAATACAAAAATTAAATAGGTTACAGAGACCCACAGACATAAACTGCTACACACACAAACGTGGAGAATGCATCACTCCAACAGCACTACCTTGGTTGTTTTATTAAACTATGAACATTTTACCACCTTTGCAGGAGCAGCTACATTAAAAGAAGGAAACTTAATAAAAACCACTGCCAAGTAGTGTTAGATAAAAAAGAGATTTTTTTATATGACATGTTGTAACATAATGTCTAAACTGAACTTGTTATTGATGCCCTTGAAATAAAAAAAATCATTTCTAGTAATGTTTGAATCCTAATGACACAAAGAACACAAATCTGAGGAAAAAAATAACCTTAAACTGAAACTGAGACTGAATTAGACTACAGCACATTAATCAGAAAGACTAAATCATATATAAGAAGCAAATGAAAGAAAAGAATTACATGGACATAGCAAAAAAGGACATTTTCTATCAATACTTTGGCATCTAATTTGATGTGAATAACAAGGACACTATTTTTAAATTTTATTTTTTTTTTACATTTCTGCTTTAAAGTATAAAGAGAAAAAATGGATTATGCATCCTTCAGTACTGCATACCTATTTATAGTTCCATAAGAAATCCTTTAGTAGATTTCACCTTTTCTCTAATCTTTTTTTGCACCTATCCCTTTTGGATTACAGTATGACACATGCATAATTAGCTATTAGTTATCAGACAGTAAATCATGTTTGTCCTTTATAGTCACGGTACATTACAGTTCAAGACAAGAGGGTCTAAATCATTAGCAAACCAATTATATTAGGTTATGGGCAAATATACACAAAGTGTGTCCTGGACATACAAGGAAACACTTTTGTACTGTGAGGGTGACTGAGCACTGGTATAGGTTGCCCATAGGTATTGTGGAGTCTCCATACTTGGAGATACTCAAAAGCTGTCTGGACATAGTTGTTGGGCAACCAGCTCAAGGTGTCCGAGCTTGAGCAGGCGGTTGGACCAGGTACCTTCAGAGGTCCCTTCCAACCTCAGCTATTCTGTGGTTCTGTGATACATAAGATTCAAGCTGCTTTTTAGGAAAGTGAAGAAACACTAGCCTTTCTGAGTTTTGGTATGTACAGAAGACACAATAGTTTGGAGGGCAAGCAATTCCCATCATTACCAACAGGTCAGAAAGGGAGAACTCATCTAACAGGAGAGCATGTGGCCAAATCCAGCCTCCTTCATCCAGTATGCTCACATCTATTGCTCTGGCTTTGTCCGCTTCCTAGTACATGAAAGGGTAGCCACAAGATGGAGAACCTGGGAGGGAGGCCTGTGTACACCACCAGGATGCAGTGGCTCTCTTACCACAATTACTGCACACTGGACCAATCTTAATACACTTATCTGCATGGAGCTGATGACAGGCAGCAAAATGCCTGTATCCTTGTTTTCCAGAAAAGTGGTTAAAAGCATTTCAGCCCACATCTTTACATAGACTAAGACGCCCATCTTTGGCACAATAAGATCAACAGGAGCTACCTGCCGAAACGTCTCTGCAGCATGCAGAGAAATCATCATCAGAGCAGGGAATTGAGCCTGTGCCAACAACTCCCCAGCAAGACAGCAAGTAACCACAGTGGCGGTGACATGGGAAGCCCTTGCTGGCAGGACAAGATGGATTTTGGTTAACACAACAGACCCCTGTGATCTTTCCCCTCCCAAGTCATTCTTCTCTGCAAGTTGCCCCAACTGCTTGTCAGTAACAGGAGTGGTGGGAGAAGCCCAGGCTCCCTGATGGCTCCAGTGGACACTACCTGACCATAGGATTTCATGGTGGCTGGCAGGACAGAAGGAGTTCAGCTAGTGGCTTTAGCAACCAAAAAATAAATTTCATGTACCTGACGGACATTGGCTTGCAGTAAATTCCCCAGATGCTCCACCAGCTCTGAAAAAGTCGGTCTCTGCTTAGGATCTCCATGCCAGCAATCCAGCATCGTTTGGTACCTAGAAGGAAAAAGCCCATTAAGATATCAGCATAAAGAAAACAGTACCTATCACTTGCTCCAGCACCTGCTATTATTGTGGGGTAAATGTGGGCAGTTGGAAGAACAGTTCCTCACATTTCTGGTGTTGTGTAGTCTGGTGCTCTCATTCTTGTTCCTTCTTTCAGTCTTCTGCAAAATTCCTCATCAATTTTCACTCCAGGGTATGGTGATGCACCTAAAATGAGAGCAACAGTAATTTTAATGCATTAGACTCTTAAATTCTGGCATGAATTTTCAAACAAGTAATTCACTATGGTTTGAGTTAATAAGGTAATTCAGTATATTTGGATGTGCAAACAATTCATATTTATGTTGGAAACAGCAACTGATTGAGTAAATGAGGCACATCATCACATACTGAAATTGTGTGAAGAAGCATTTCAAGTTCATGTTCCTACATTTGCATTTTCAAGGAAATTTGAGTATCTTATTTTGATGGAGAAAATAAATAGGAAATTTTCAAGAAGTAAAAGAAAATGCTGAAGAGGATCCAACAACAATTCAACTCTTTTCTTCATACTCTATTGTTTAAAATTTAAGATGGCTCAGTAAAATTAAAATGACTCACCTAATGAAAATATTTCCCATAGCAGAACTCCAAAGGACCATACATCACTCTGAATGGTATATACTCTATCAAAAATGGTTTCTGGTGCCATCCATTTTAGGGGTAGTCTGGCCTGAAAGCATTTCCGTAAACAAAAAAGTATCACAGTTTAGCAAAACTCTGAGTTTCCACTAAACCATTTAAGGTGGGGGAAAAAAAAAAAAAAAAAAAAAAAAGTCCTGACTTCATATTAATTTTCTCTCAAACGGAGAATCTGAAACTTACATCTCCTTTCCTGACGTAATCTGGGTCTTTGTAGATGTCTCGAGCCAAGCCAAAATCACAGATTTTGACCACGTTATTGTCTGACAAGAGGATATTACGAGCAGCCAGGTCCCTGTGGATGCACTGCAAAGAGAAGTAAACAACTTCTTATGCTGCCTGTCGTCACAGTTCTGTCCACGGGGCTGATCTCTTTCACATCTGTGCTCTCCTACCCTCAAAGGCCAGATAATTCTTAAAACCTTTTAAGAAAAAGAAACCTCAGCATCAACAGTTACTGATTTTAAGTGGTTTTTTTGATGGTCACAACTGATTTGGCTCAGGGACACTTGTGTTCCCCAGTCCAAACATACATCTGTTTATCGACTATGCAGAGAGGGCCTTTGAAGTTAGTTAATTAATTATCCTAAGAAGCTGACACAAAACAGGTTCATATCTGATTACCTTTAGATTTACTTAGGTTCACTGAAATCTGTGTACTCTACTCTCTCTCTGAAAAACATACCACACTAAAACACCAATTTGATTCCAACACAAACTAATCTTGACTACAGAGAGAAAAGTCTATGTCTTTACCTATGCAGAACAGCAGCTTAGCCAACAACCCAAAGACTTCAAAACTCAAGCCTCAATAGCCTGAAGTAGAAAAGGCAGGCTCTGAAAGTGGCTGCAGATTTGCTTCTAGTATGGACTAGAACTGCAGATAGTGGAAAGACATATTTTTGCACATACACACCAACCAGGATGTATGAGATGTAGACAAATGCATGTTTTCAGAAAAGACTCTGAAGACAGCTCTTGATCACCTAGCCTGCACTCTAGAGCAGTGTTGTATTCCCTGCTTCTATTTCCTTTACCCATTTCTAAGTACTTTTTGTTTCTACACAACTGCAGGCAATTCCTCGCTCTTGCTGGAATCTACATCCTTTGAAACATGTACTACATGTATTTTAGATCAAACCACAGAAACACCCTTCTAGGAGGCCAAAATGCAAGTGAGGTGCTATTGACTGTCAGGGTGTCTTTGGCAAGAGACTCTCCAAGGAGTCATTCATGAAGTTGAACAGATGAGCATCATCTCTCTTCACACAGGCCTTCCAATTCCACTGCACAAGTTATAGGCAGTCTCCTCAGAGCAAACTCCTTTAGACTAGCTCCAGTTACCAGGGATTGGTTGCTAATTCTTTTAATTGTCCTCATGAGTCAGCTCCCCTCCTCTTACTACTTAATCATTCTTCTATGAATCAGTGACCCATAAACCTTATACAGATCACTAACATTTGTGTCAATAAATGCATGGGCTGTTTCACTCTGTAGTATTAATTATTTGGGTTTGTCTTAGGGAAAAAAGAAAATGTTGTGGATGACTGCTAATGCAAAGATGAACATGCTGTTTCCTTCTATAGACCTACAGCACTATTGCCTACAGTCAAATAAATAACATGCCATTCTTCCTGACAAGTTCCTTACTTTGCGTGAAGCCAAGAACTCCATTCCCCTTGCCACCTGGAAGCTGTAACAGATGAGGTCCTCCATGGTCAAAGGGTTCTTGCAAAGGTCTTCAGGACCAGCTGTAAAGAATCAGACAACAGTCAAACATGCCCTTTGTCACTGATTTCACCCATAACTGCTTCTTAGGTAAAAGTCCATCTTGACCTCATGCCATATTGAACTAGAAGAGCAAATCAAGTCCTTTCTTCGGCTTTATAATTATTACTAACAACCCATTTTACACCAAACTAGTCCTGTGTAAAATAATCTTTGAGATGATGGCTTATACCCCAGGCCTCCGTGCTTATTTCCAGAGTTCCTACCAGTGGAAAGATTCGCAAAACAATCCCTAAAGAAAAACAACCAAAACTCAGCTTAAAAGTTCTTAGGACAGGAAAGGCTTGTTGTGGTTTCAGTAGATGAATTTGGAAACTGATGAGAGGGGGGCCCCATCTAGTCCTTACAGGGCAAGAATATGCCATAAGGAGAAAAGACCTGAATTTGGCAAAAAGCCTTGCTAATTTAGGGTAGAAAAAGCCTTGTCTGGTGACCTGGAAGAATAATGTACTCAAGTATCCAACAGAGATACCTAGGCATTTAGTTTATGCTGAAATAAACAACTCAATGACTTTGCTCAGCTCTTGATTTTAAGAAGAAATCTACCAAGAACTACAACACTGGTGGCTAAACCCCTCATCTCAAGGTCTGCTTCAGGTCTATATACTTCTTACAGCATCCCAGCTCAGAGGGTTAGAGGTTACACCAGAGAGGTCTGAAAAGGACCAAAATGGTGTGGAAATGCCTGAAGTGCATGCCTGACATTACCTATTAGGATTGCATTGAAACCGCAAGATCATCCTCCCTGCTAACATATTGATGTTTTTCTTTGCATTAAATGATTTTTAGTAGAAGTCAAGATACAGCCAGTTGAGCTATGGCCTTCCTCCTGACTAGTCTGATCCCATTGTTTGCTGAAATTAGCAGTCTCTGAAACATGGCAAATGCATCAGTGAAACTGCTGCAGGGTGTACATTTATCCAGGAGGGGCTTTGGATGAGTGGATAATTCAGGTTTCCTGTTCCTGACAGACCGCCTGCACAGAGGGAAGGCAAATCAAACTCTCTGCTAATAAGCAGGGAACCAGAGGACGTTTCATGATATTTAACTTCTGGGTAAATATTGAGGAAATTCAGTTAGCATCCTGGCATGTCCCTCTCTGCACTGCCTTTGGAGTTTGTTCTCTGCGATTTTCCCTGAAGACAATGGGATATTAAACAGACAGCTCTTCAAAAGGCAGTGCACTAAAAATGCACCCTTTTCACACAGGACATTACATGGATTGGGCTGAGGGGTTTGGGATGTTGAACTAGATAATCCATAGTTTGGGAACTTTGGTCATCCTGGAAATACCCCACACACAGCTTTGAGGAAGCTTTGGAAATCACACGGTCCCAAGTGTCCCTCATCAGCCCCCACCAATGAAAGCTGTTCCAACACCAGGAGAAGACATATCCTACCATCTTCCTC
>NW_010320005.1:46227-66314 GCF_000700745.2 Antrostomus carolinensis
GTGATGCTGTCCAACCGTTGCTTTAGGTCTGTGGAGACATCACCAACGTAGTTCTCCTTCCCCTGCCGAAACCTGGCACTTTTGGTCTAGAAATGTGAGGGGAGGGCGGGAGAAATCAGAAGCAGAAAGCATGCCAAGAAGCTTCCCTGGGAGAGGCAACAAGGCTCCCCATGGTCTGTGCCAGGGCACCACTGAAGGCAGGGATGGCAGCCCAGTGCTGGCATGCTCAGCTCCAAGCCAGCGGTGGTTGGGGCACCAGGATGGCGGAGTGACAGCGCCAGCAAACTCCAACCCATGGCCATGCAGGGTTAACAGCTTGAGCACCCTCTGTCACTCCACAGCACGGCTTTAGCCTGCTCCCACATGCTCCCAGCCACCCCCCAGTAACATCTCCACATGTTGGAGAATAAAGCACACTGCCAAGCTGGCCCTCTCAGCCCTCTGGTGCCCACCACTTGTGAAGCATGTGTGGATGCTGCTGACCCCCCTCTCATAGGCTCAAGCCTCTCCGTACTGCGACAGCTTTACGTCCCGCTTCTGCAAAGGCCCTTCTGTTAAATCTCTACCTTGGCCAAAACCCTAGTAGTCCTCAAAATCTGATTTATTTCCTTCTTCCCCTAAGCCACCAAATGCCTCCAGGGAGGATGCCAGCCCCCCAGGCTTCCTCCACCACCTTTCCATTTTCTCCTGTTTCAGTTTGGTGCCCTTGGCAGGGCTGTTTTTTTCCATTGCTGATTCCCATTCCCACTGCTTGTGTAAGCAAAGGTCAGCACCCTGTCTCTTCCTTCAAGGCCTCTCAGATATTTGTTTATCCTTTTTACCTCACAAGAGGATGCAGCAAGTTGCCTTTGCCAATACAAAATAGTAAACAATGACTCCAAGGATAAAGAAAAATAACCCCCTGGAGAACTGACAAGCAGCTTGAAGAAGCTCTAATTTAAACACGGCAGCTGCAGGAAGACTCAGGTCTACCAGTGTGGCAGAGCACAGCCCAGGGACCTCCCTCTCTGCTCTGGGTGAAAAGGGGTAGAGTCCTGAGCGTGATGCTCAGCCCTGGGTACATGCAGCCATGCTCTTCAACCAGCACTCTGACCCTGGGAGGGTATGGATCCTCCCAACACTCTCCAGAAATCAGATCCCTCTCAGAAGTGTCCAGAAATGAGTTTGAAAACAACAGCCTCCATCTTCCTCCTCCTTTCAAACCAAGGTGTAAAGACAGGGTGCTGTGATGGACCTCCCCTTTGCAAAGGACTTGGGAGGTGAAATGCTGAACGTAAACTCATGAAATACATCAATTATACAAAATTATTAACAGCAAAAAAAAAAAAAGTATAGCCTGGTTCAGCAACAAGCCAAGGGGATAGTGGAACAGATAATCATGGGATAGAAGATACCTATGGATATCAACGGATATATACACAAAGCAGGGAGTGCAGTTATTTAAGGTGGTCTGGAGCTTAACTAAGAAAGGAAAAAATTCAGGCTGATAATCAGAAAAAACTTCCTGACAGATACGGCCAAGTGTAGAATAATCTGCCAAGGGAAATAGTGGAAGCCCAGTTCCTTTGCACATTTTAAGCTAACAATAACAAAACAGCTACATTGCAGGGGCCAGGGGAAAGACTAGATGACCTCTGATGTCTTTGCCGTCTCTCATTCCCATGAGAAGTACCAGATATTCAGCATCCCCAAGGATTGACACTTCAGCCTGCATTAGGAGCAGAAGCATTGTGTGTGGAAAAAACCCACCAAGTCAAACATTATACTGTTAACCTTGACTCCTTACCTTGTATGGGACAAATTCACTCCTCTTGCTCCGTAGGTAAGCAGACAGATTTCCGAACTTGCAATATTCCACAATCACC
Source organism: Antrostomus carolinensis (assembly GCF_000700745.2). Taxonomy (NCBI): domain Eukaryota; kingdom Metazoa; phylum Chordata; class Aves; order Caprimulgiformes; family Caprimulgidae; genus Antrostomus; species Antrostomus carolinensis. The sequence goes on from NW_010320005.1 coordinate 48,093, forward strand.
ATGAGTGGGCCTGTACAACACGAAAAGCAATTCCTTAGAAAGACTATTTTTATCTCACCTATTTCACAGCATAATTTGTGGCTAGAAATACATACATTTCAAAAAGCATTCTACTACCCAGAGGTGTTTAAAAATACTAGTAATTTTAAAAAAAAATCAAAGCAGGGAAATTATTCCTTTACTGCTATATAAGGAAGGAATAGAAAGCACATACTTTTGGAAATCACACGCCTGATTTCATATATGAAAATGTGTAGTGTTGTGCTTATACTTAAAATGCCGTAACTGCCTATGTTAATTGACGTTGTAATGATGCAACATACACATCTGAATGAACTTCAGTGCAATTAAGCATTCATCTGCCATAAAGTACACACAAGATTATCCATGCATTTTTGTGCAGGCAGTTTAAGTCCTAAGAACTTAAAACAGGAAACTTCACTTGAGACATAGATGCCTTAATGTACAGTCCAAATGTGGCATTTCATGCTCAAATTGCTTCATATAGGCATACGCTACAATGATAAATTTCCATCCTAGTTTCCAGATACTGGCCATCTCTATTTTATTATGGAATAAACAAGGAAAGAAATATTTATGGCTTATGTTTCCCTCAACTACTGCACTTCTGTCATGGAACTTTACAAATTAAATTCTGATCCCACAGTAAGCAAACAAGTCAGCTTGCCTGAAAAATTATTACTGAGTTACTTTACACTGAATTTCTTCCAAATTAGCATGCAGTGCTGGATTTGGTAAACAAAACATCTGTCCCCGATTATAAAGTAAAATAGGTTCATCCACCCACAGCTGGACTCCAAATTGCAGTCTCCCCTCCTACACACACACAGAGGCACCCACAGCCCATCCAAAGCCAGGGAGGGAAGTCACAGCTTGCAGCTGCACTGTAGCTGGTGATAAGAATAAGATCAACTTGTTAAATCTGGTAGTAAACTCAGATCCAAAGTCTGTTACACATGGGGTGTCCACTATAAACATGGATCTGAAGTATAGAAAATCAAAATAACAGAACAACTAAGCTGGATATAGAACTTAGGGATCCTGAGCCCTTATTCCACCTCTGGATCTGCTCACTCTTAATAGATTTCTTTTAAAAAAAACCAAAAGAAGACTATTTCTTCCAACCTTTAATTTTGAAACTCAGTTTTCTATGCAGCAGAAATGTCAGAAATAGAGTTGTCATTAGCACCTTCCCACCCACTGAGCAGTTACTCACCTCCTGGCTTTGTGCAGGCTCCAAGTAAATTGACAACGTTGAGGTGATGGCCAATATGAATGAGGATCTTCAGCTCTGACATAAGTGCTCTGTGCTCACTATGGGTTGCACCCTCTGCAGAGGTAAAACAACACAGATCAGGAGCATCACAGACAGAAAGGTTTTCTCTTCCTCTGTGTTCTCTTCTGTCATTTGTCCAGCCTATCTAGTGAGAAGTCTTGGTTGGTAGGCTGGGTCAGCTGTGCTGCAGGCACATGCATGACAGGGTTGGTTTTGCTCTGCTTTTAAATATTTTCCAAAGTTTGCCAAGGGCAGTATATCAGAACAGGGACACAAACAATCCAGATCAGCAAACATCTTTTTTCCTACAGACCTTTTGAGCAGTTGGTACTCTGCCACTTGACCCTCCTAGCCAAGAAGAGCTAGAAACACTGTCCCATAGCTGTTGCTGGGGTCTATGCTAAGTGTCCAATGGATCCATGGATTGGTGGAAATAGGGCTAGGGACAAACATGACTGATCCTGCAGCCTCACCAAAAGCCTGGAGACATGGCTGTGTCCTCATCCCGTGGGGATAGAAAGGGAAGAGGAAAGAGCTGAAGCAGTGAGGACAGAGAGGCAGAGGACGCAGCTCTCTGCAGGCTGCCTGAGCACTGGGAAGCTGGAGGGACAGGGCTTTCTAATTTTTATTGTCATTACTGCACGCTCATCCCATTGCAGAGTCTGCAACAGGTCTTGCCTGCGCTTGCAACTGCTTACACTGTACTAACAGAAATCACCTGGCTTTACCTCCCTTCCTCCAGTATAGCACAGGGTGGGAAACAGCACCCGGATGCTGGCAGCCCCATTTTGCTGCCCCAGCTATGTCCTCTTCAGGAACAACGTGTCTGGGAATTACAGCTTTCAACTTTTCTGTGGTGAATGCAAGACACTATCATATGTTTAAAGTGAGGAGAAAGCTGTTCAAAACTATGACTCATTTTGGACTGTGCCTAAGATGTTGGCAGAGACTTGCAGAAAGCTCCCTACCAGGCTGCATAAGGGAAAAATGGACACATGCAAATTGCTTGCAGGAGCAAGTTTATATTCTGAACCAGAGTAGACCTATAAAGCAATGGCTAAGAAACCACAGTCGCATTGAATCATAGAATCATAGAATAGATTGGGTTGGAAAAGACCTCCAAGATCATCAAGTCCAACCCCTGATCCAACTCCAATTACTATATCATGGCACTAAGGGCCACGTCCAATCTCTTTTTAAAAACCTCCAGGGATGGTGAATCCACCACCTCTCTGGGCAGGCCGTTCCAGTGCCTGATTACCCTTTCTGTAAAGAATTTCTTCCTAACATCTAACCTAAACCTCCCCTGGCAGAGCTTGAGCCCATGCCCCCTTGTCCTATTGTTGGTTGCCTGGGAGAAGAGACCAACCCCCACCTGGCTATAACCTCCCTTCAGGTAGTTGAAGAGAGTGATGAGGTCACCTCTAAGCCTTCTCTTCTCCAGACTAAACAACCCCAGCTCCCTCAGCCTCTCCTCATAGGACTTGTGCTCAAGTCCCTTCACCAGCCTCGTTGCTCTTCTCTGGACCCGCTCCAGCACCTCAATGTCCTTCCTGAACTGAGGGGCCCAGAGCTGAACACAGTACTCAAGGTGTGGCCTCACTAACACAGAGTACAGGGGAAGGATCACTTCCCTGCTCCTGCTGGCCACACTGTTCTTGATGCAGGCTCCAGTTAGCGATGAGGGAAAGGCATGTACTTTCCCTAATTATTGCTTCATGACACCAACTGTTAAGCTAAACTTGTATACACTATTGGTACAAACATTTTGATTTTTTTTTTTCTGTCTACTGGTTATAATATGGGCAATTATCCCTATATGGTGTATTCAAGGTGAAGTTTTAGTCATCATTTTTACCTTTAAGCATTTTGACTGCCACTGTTTTGCAGGTAGCAGTTTTGTCAATCCCAAACGCATCTGCTTCTATGACCTGGCCAAACGCTCCACGTCCAAGAGGTTTACCTTGAAGTGAGAAGATGAACAGACTGATTTATTTTCTTTGCACAGTGGGCAAATATGCAGAACAAACAGCAACTCTAAACCGAGTTTATGTATCAGAAATTAACAGAGGGCTGATAATGGGGAGGATGCATTATACCCTACAGGACCACAGAGTCCACCCAAGGGTCCTTCTTCAGGGCAGCCCCATGGCAAGCTAGGACCTGAAACACCCCCTGGCACAGGGCTGACTGCAGTGTCACTAAATGGCTCATGCAGTGGAGATGTACCTAGCTTTAGTCGGTCTCTAGGAAACTCCCACTTGCTGGCATCATATGGGAGCCGTTCACAGTGCTCATCTATAGGGACTTCATCAGGATCCATGATTATTGACAAGTAGCCAGTCTTCATGTCCCCTCCGTTGGCCTGGAAAAGGGTATTAGTTGTAGTTGCACAGATTTTTTGCTGGTGATGTGAAGGTAAATTGCCATTTTCTCACTCTGTAGTGTTTCACTAGTTCCCAGAAATGCCAGGCTCCCATTGCCCTACACCATGTCATCATGAGTGTGATCATCATTAATTACTTGCACTTTTTTTTCTAATAAACAAAACCAGCTGAAACATTTTTTCTCTTGCAAGGGCCTGTTCAATTAAAAACAAATTTCTGTGTCCCCAGTTCCAGGCAAGAATGTTATGGCATGGAGAGAAAAAATGTGTCTGTTGATTTAAGAACAATGGAAAGAAACAACACAAAGGGCCCCAAGTCAGCTCTCATTTGTCATGCAAGACCAGCGTTGATAGGACAGTATGAGAATTTTTTCATTACCCGCTTAACGGTCCGAAGGATGATTACAAGAAGCAACCAGAAGAACATGGCAATCACTGCAGTGCCAACGAGGATAATGAGCTCCAGATTTGTTTTCTCTTCAGCGCCTGGGAAGAAATAATTGAATATCTGAGTGATACTTGGAAGCGTATTGGTTTTGTTCATTCATTAAAGTAGAGAATGGAGGTCCTTGTTCTGAAGGTTTGTTTTAAAAGTGCAATATTGAGCAAGGAAACAAAAGCAAAACAAAACAAAAACCTTGGGTTTTTACATTGGAATATTATGCTTAGTTTCATGCTGGTTTACACACTACGCAATTTCTTAGCACCAGCTTTGTTCCAAGGACAGTATCTGGGCCTTTGGCAAATACAAAAAAGTAAAATCTCACATTTTTAAAAAGAAATAACTTTTTTAGAATACTCAAAATGAATTACTCTTTCTCCAGAAACCGAAAAAAACCCCATCATACAGTAAAGTGCTGTGAGAACAACTCAGAGAACAATCCTTCTCTTGTCTCTCTACATGCTTCGGCTGAGGCATGAAAAAATATGGTTCTACAAGAACACATGGAAATGAAGTCTTATTTACAACATCTCTTTTCCAGTAAAATCATTTCCAGCAGATACCACTTAAACATCTATTAATGCAGAGCAGCAGCTCTCTCCTTCAGCTCCTGTTCACCACATCATGCTCCTGTATTTCATTCTTTGCACCATTTAGATTTTCCTACACAGCAGCACACTCCACTGCATGATCCTAGTGAGATGCACCATAAATTTCTTGGAGTGAAACAGTATGTCCTACACAGATTTCCAACTTTTACAGACGTGCCCCAGCCATATTTACCACATCAGCTGAAATCTACATTCATGTCAGCTGCAGATAATTTCCACTCCATGTAAACATATTGCCCAACATCTGAACATCCTAATGGGACATATAAGAATAACAGGATACTGCTTTAATTACCTTAACAGAACAGATGGGACAATAACCCTGACTTATAAGACAGAGGTTTGTGAAGGATTCAGTGACTATATTTTGCAAACATACTAATATCAAAGGCAAGGAACTTTTAGTTTGAGTCTTCTCATTGCAACTCTTGGTGGAAAGTCCACCATAGTTCCAGCTACTCAGACTGCAGACTAACTTCTTGTTAGGATTTATTGTTTATCATTGTGAATTGCATTTCTGTGTGCCACAATAGGACCGAAACAAGTGAGAGACGTGTCTCACAAATGCTGTTTTCAGAGCTTGCTGGACTAAGGCTGGAGACCCTTAACCCAAAACCACTACTTGCTCCTACCACTGAAATGGGACAGCAATCACAACAGACTGCACAAAGTCTTCACGCTCTTTTTCTTAGATGCTGTGACAGCAATGACGTGGTTTAAAAAGTCACAACTGTTAAAAACCTTAGTATGACAATTACATTACCAAGACAATAGAGATGCCCCAGGATATCTGCAGGTTTAGGTAGGCTCTATTGTATAGGTTTGCATGTAAAATAGACTGGCAGTTTTCTTTGTAACCACAAGTAAGACAGATTCAGCTTTTGCTGAAAAGCACTAAACAGCATTGTGGAGAAGAAAGTGTCAGCCCCAGCAGCTGGGATTACAATGGCTGTGAGAGCACCCAATTTGAGCTTGATAGGAATGGTCAGGACTTTCCACAAATCTCATGGTGTATTTTCAGATCTCCAATCAGGATAGCCAGTAGATTTTCCTTTTAGTGATTTTAAAGATTTCATGCACAATCTGGAAAGAAGCTAACACTAACCTTCTACTGAAAAAAAAGCCACTGCTTTTCTGCATCCAAGAACATTGCAGGCGAGGCAGGTATATAGCCCTTCATCTTCTTTCCTCACTCGACGTATAGTTAGTGTTTTGTTTCCATCTTTCAAAACAATACCTGGAAAAAATAATGATTCTTAGTTCTGCTATTTTTATGCCACTTTGTGTTAAAAATTCAGAACAAAACTTTTCATGGTGAAAATCAGCAGTGAGTCCCAGGAGAGAAAGCCCTGAAGTGATAGAATATTCATAAGAAAGGAGCAGCCTCACCTGAATCTTCAATAAGGGTTTCATTATTTTTAAACCACATGATGTTTGGAGGAGGAATGCCATTCGCTGTGCATGACACTTCTATGGTTTCACCAATGTTTGTTGTTTGATTTTCCAGATTTCCTATAAGTGTGGGTGCCATGGGCTCTGTTGATTTGAAAATACAGCAAAATTACTGACCATTAAAGAAAACATCAATTTTTGCCGTAATAGCACTTGATGACACTCTACACTTTTGGTCCAGTAACAGAAGTCTCAAATCCTTTTATAACACCAACAGCCACAGTGTTCATGATAATATCAAAGTTAAATTTCCACGTGACATGAAAAGATGATAATAGCCAAGAAAGTTCTAACAGTACTGATGTAACCTGCTTTAGATAGTTTAATTTGTAACTGCTCAGGTTGTTGAGGGAATAGGGAATAGGTGAGAAATTGCTTTTCTATTTCCAGGGTCATTACAAGAAGGCTGATATTGCTGGTCCATCAAACATCCATTCAGGACAGCCCATGAACACATGTAGGTATTTTCCTGAGTCTGCCTCATCAGCCTAGACATCTAGGTCCCAAAGCAAAGTCATCACTATTCGTGTGAAAAGCTGGTTGATTATCAGCTTGCACTGCGTTCCTCTCAATACCAGTGTCACTTCATGACAGTTTTACTTTATAGACACTGCTTCAAACTCAAGTCAGTGACACAAAGCAGTAGCATTAATGCTATGAATACACACATGCATACACAGAGGGAAAAACATGTTTTTAAAGGTAAAATTGCAAAGTTTTTCAGCTAAACACATGCCATTATTTGTGTAAAAGCCAAACTCATCTCCTTGCACAGCACAGTGGCTCAGTCAGTGTTTCCTCATGGGTACTGATGAAATAGTAAGTCCCTGCTGCCCAGACAAGCCCCAGATGTGTATGCTACAACAAATGGTCTAAATCTATTTTAACAAACTGAGTGCACCATTAAGCCAACACATGCAAGGCCTGAAGATACCAAAAACTGACATTACTGCAGTTATTTTCATACAAAACCACACATTTCGGTTCATAGTAAGAGATATGTACCTTGAACAGTGAGGTGCTTCACCAGACAGTGCTGTGTTTTAGCCTTTTTGTCCTGAGCAATGCAAACATAGTCCCCTCCATCCTGCAGTGAGATGTTACGGAGGATGAGCTCTAAGGTGACATTTTCACCATTGATATTTGAAACTGTTGCATTCAGCTTCTGGAGAGCATTGAGGTTCTTGCAAACAGGCATGGGCAACCCTCCAAAGGGAGTCTGCGAAGTGTGAGCACTGAGTTTGTACCATGATAGCTTCTCAAAGGTGAATTTGTCTGCCGTGCATTGCAAGGACATGTTATCCTTCTCTGTGAGTTGATTCCGAGGCTGAAGATTAATTTCAAGACCTCCTGCAAGTTAAAAAAAAATAAAAGAAATTTCTATTAGGTTGCACATTTTGTTGCCAACATTAACTTCAAAAAGCCATTTTACAAATACAGCCTTATCTCCATCTTATCCAGTTGTAAATAAGGAAACAAAACACTGAAAAAAATCAACCAATCAATTAATTAATCAATCAATCAATCAGTCATCTAAAAGAGTACAGTCTCATTAAAAGCAATACATTGAAAATGGACCAAAGGAAGGCCTGTAATTAATACAGTTCCTCTTCCTGTAGTAACTTACAGCAACCTAAAATGATTCTTAGCATTATCTTATAGTTAATTTTTTATATTTGGATTAAAATAATATTTCATCATGTGAATATGGGAACTGATTTTCAAGAAGACAGAAGCTCTTTGCCACTGTTTTCAAAAATGGTAGTCTTAGCTTTTACAGTACATCTTTATTCATTTTGTGACACTGGCATAACTTCTCTGTAACTCTTTTAAGTGACTGCAAAAGCCCAATAGCAATCACTCTCAGGACAACAGTGCCTATTTTGCATAATTTTCATGGGACCGTCACCCTACTGATGTCAGCAGAACTAATCACTTGGCTGAAGTTAGGTGGGGACTTTAAAGGCTGCCTTAGGTAAATCTAAAACCCTAAAGGATTAAAGGATTTTATAAAGGACAGGAATCAGACAATGGTGTTGAAATGTCAATCAGTAGCAAAACAGAAAAAATATTAACATTAATTTAACATGGCTGTCCTCAATAGGATATACTTACTGGTCACATGAAAGGAGATAACCCTCTCACTTGACCCAGCTCTGTTCGTAGCCATACATCTATACAAAGCAGATACATTCGCTGCTTGAATCACGAGGGTGCTCACAGTCTGCAAAAGAACAAGTGAGCAATTTCATACTGTGTCAGTGCTGAAGTACCTGTGTGAGCCTGACCACCCCAACAGCTCTGCAAAGTGCTCTGAAAATATCTGTACAACCAAAAATCTCTCCAAAGCACAAATTCATGGCACGATGGGAGCACAGTCCCTTCCTGATGTTTACGTTTTTGTCTTTAAATGTGCAACAATCAGGCAAATGAAAACAAGAAAAAGTAGCCTGCCAGGAGGCAGAAGTTAATAAACGCTGCAGCCACAACTTTTTCTGCTCTTCAGTTTCTCCAGCTTCTCCCCATTACAGTTAATTACAGTAAAAGGTAAGCATAGAAATCTAAGTAAGTTATGTTGCTCAATGGAGACTCACTTTCAGTCAATGTCTAAATGACTTGAAAGTGTTTATCTCTGCCTATTGCCTTCAGTAGGAGCTTGCACGACTACCCATAAGTAGATACCCAAGTTTAATGACAGGTGAAAAGAGTGTCATCTCTAGTGATATATTTCCAGGCATGTGGACTGCTGAACAGGGCTAATCATCCCCAACCAACAGAAAAGAAAACCTGCTCACCTTCGTTTTCCCAGCAATAGTAACGACTCGGTGCTTAATTTCAACCTGATTCCCACCCTTTCTCTCTGAGATCACTTTCCATTTCCTGCATGCATACGGATTGGCTCCGGACCGAACTTTCCTGAGATATAGGTAGAGATATATGCATTAGATAAGACAGTTATTCACCCTTCAAGAGAGTGTTTTTGTGTTCTCTTTATAATATGAAGATATTTATCTATAAATCAGGTGCATCACCAGCCACAGCCTGCATCTGAGAGGGAAGAATATTTTTCTGGAAACATTTCTATTAAATTGCAGCCTATAAACTTCTGAGACCTTTGTGCTCTGTAAAATAAGGAACCCCCAAGCCTAAAGGTGAACTTTCTAATTAATCTGCTTGTGTCAGCTCAATCAGGATGCTTGGAGGGAAGGAGCTATTCTGGGAACAAACCTCCATTCATAAATGGATGATTCAAGTTAATTTAGTTCAAAGGAAGACAGAGAGACATAGAAATCACTGAACTCGCTACAAGAATTTCTTGAGGACAGTAGCCATTGTGTAGGAAGCAACCAGGCACCAAAGGAAGAAACTAGTGGAAATCATTTTAAAAACAACAACAGGAAAGAAGAATGCGCTGTTTTTTATTTTTTGGCTTTTTTTTTTTTTAAGAGGAAATCTGGGCTTATGGAAGACCTAGATAAGGGAAGCTTCATGAATCTCAGTCAGGCACTCTCTCTATCATTCCCCAACATCAATCAGTGCACTTCCTTCAAGATACACTTTCACACAGATAAAGAGCACCGTCACACTCAGTACTTGAGTGTAATAAAAAAAACCCCCACAACAATCCGTAATTAGCATAAACAGCAAATTTCCTCTGTTTGGGATGGAGCTTTGGACCTGCAGCCCATGGGGAGATCTGAGGGGAGAGCACACAGATAGCTGCATTTGAAACCCCGCGTAAGCCAAGATGCCCTCCAAGAAAGCATGACGGCAACATGCAGGCGCTGCCGGCTCCTCGCTGCAGGTAGCCCTTTCCTCTGATGAAAATGGTGAACTTGGCAGAGCCTGCCTGCAACAATTTGCCTATTAAGTACAACAATCTTTTCTTCATTGGCCTTTGAGTTTGCGCTTGGTACTGAGCCTGGACAAGGGATGAACTCAAAAAAACCCCAACCCAAGCCAAACATCCCTCAAGAACTACATAAGCCACAGAAGATGGCAAGGGCTTAGCACTCACTGGGGGCTGAAAGTGCACTCCTCCTCCAGCTGCCAATGCCAGAGGACGGGCGGGCGGCGGGACAGCGTAGACAGTGCAGGTGAGCGCCTGTGTCGAGCCATACTTGTAGGAGTCGACAGGGGCCAGCAGTGCATTCTCGCCAATCTGGGGGGGGACTGGAGGAGAGAGCAGCAGGTTACATCTCCCACTAATGGCTCCTGGATGGCACCATGTGCATGGGTTAGACCCACAGAGACTAGTTCATGTCATGCCTCAAGTCTGAGTGCAACGCAGAACATCTCCAAGGACAAGTTGGGAAGTGAACCTGCCCAACACCTTCAGGATCAGGCCCTCAAGAAACAATGCTTAGGATCTCCTAGAAAATCTTCCTTCATTACCCCCTGGTTCAAAATGCAACCCTCAGACTCCCACCGCCATGTCCAACCATTAAGTGCATATTACTCCCCAGTCCTGATCCCACTGCGTGTAGCCTCGCTGCCCTTTCCAAGACCTGCTGTCTTCAAAGCATGGGAGCTAGGCTGTTTCCTGGGGAGCAGAGAGGAGGAGGAGGAAGAGGAGGAGGAGGAGGATGGTTGCATAGGGCAGGGCAGAAGAGGAGGGACAGCCTGCATGGGGCAGGAAGGATGGGCGAGGTAGGACAGGGCCAGGATGGAGCGGGGTGGGGGAGGACTCCGGCAGCACAGCCAGCAAGGAGGGCAGGAAAAGAGCAGGATGCAGAGGCAAAGAAATAATATACAGAGAACAAAAAAAAAAACCCACACAAAGTATCATCACAACAACAACACCAGGAGCCTGCAGCCTGTCGACCGGCACATCCGGGAACCAAGAGAGATGGGTCACTTCTGCCCTCCTAGGGCTGAGGTGCAAGTGCTATCCCCCTGGACACCACCCTCACTTAAATCTTCATGGTTCTGGGATTAATTTAATCCTAAAAATGGTAATCCACATCCACATGTGAGAAAAAGGTACCCCTTTGTTACACCACTTACCATTCACAAGTAGGGTAAACGTGTGTCTCTTCTGCATCTTGTTGGTGGGGTTTGTAAGGACAACAGTGTAATTCCCAGCATCCTTCTCAGCTGCTTCAGCGATCACTAACGTGTAGCCAAGTTTAACTGTATGATTTGCATTGATGGCTTTTCCATTTTTATACCTGAAGAAAATATAGAGCATTTTGAATACTTTAGGGATTTACCTGGACTAAGAATAGCCCGTTTTTTCAAACACATCATGCCCTGATTCTTACCATTTCGCCTCTGGTGGCGGATATCCTTTAAACTTGACAGGAATTTTGACTGTATCACCTAGCCTTGTCTCGACCACATTCTCCATTTTCTCCAGATGAATAAAAGGACTTTCTGCAAAAAAAAAGAAAAAAAATTAACTAAATGGTCTTTGCATGTGGACAAAAGTGCAAGTGCTCTCCATTTGGGTTAGTACTTAACAGGAGATAACAAACAAGGGCCAGTGACAGGATGCCATTTGTAAGGCAGAGTTGGCTCCAAACTGGTCTCTGGAGAGATGGACCCACCATGAAAACCCAGTCCTTTCCCTCGCACAGAGGAATGGACCGGTTCCCTCACCCAGGAGCTCTGGAAAGCAGAGACAAGACAGCTCTCAGGACGATGTGTCAACTGTCAGAGCTAGTGTCAGACCTATGTATTCACACACACATATCATAAAACAGGCTCGATCTACTCATTCCACGAAATAATAATACTCAAAACCACAGTGTGATATAGTTAGATACCTTCAGCCTCTTCTAAAGCATGTATTTGAACTGTTGCAGTCACATAACACTTTGAAATTATTTACAAGTTATAAACTTGCATTCAGACTAAGACAGCAATTAGCCTTTTGACTAATATTTAGGATGGTATGGAATTAATATCTGGTGCACTCACTATAGCACATGATCTTGTTTTGGCTCCTGAAGAGAGATAGAAAGACTCCAGGAGAAAATTAAGTCTATCTTGAATCACTGTGCCACATAATAAATTTTAATGTTAAAAGAAAAAGAAGTCAATATTCTAGCCCCTGAAATCAGACCTCAGAAAAACCACTCTCCTTCAAAATATAAAACCCTTTGTCTGACTCAGTGATTAAAAATGGGCCATTCTCATGCTACCAACTTTTTTCTAGAAGTAAGCCAGTGGAGCTGCTGGGGCTGTGCCGAAGAGGGGCTTGAGAAAAGGCTGTAGGATGCAGCCTCGTACTTATCTATGCACTTAGCCAAAGTTGTTTCCTTTGCATCATTTCCCTACAGCCAAAACTCCATCTGATTCATCTATTCATAATGTAAAAGCTGAAAGTTTTATTTTCCTAGCTTCTTTCATGCCGACCCAGACTCCTGTCCTGCAGAGCCACCAGAATCTAGCCTAAATTCACCTGGAGTGAGAACAGGCAACCCTTACACGAAGTCATCTACACAAATTCACCTTTGCAGGTCCTCAAGGAGGTCAACATAGAAGAGGACCAGAGGTTTACCCCAGTTTATTTTACTGTCCACATTCCTATGGGGTTCTACAGCTTTCAGTAACGTACAGCACCCTCTAAAATTTTATTATTACCTAAGCTTGTGGTAGAAAAATAATTCTATAGTGGGTGCAAGAAAAATAATGTAGCTGCAGTTTGGTTCATTTCTGTCATTTGAATCATCACCAAGATGCCTTCTGCATCCCAGTAATCAATCCCAAATCTGAAACAACCAACAAAACTGAAGTGGAAGATGCCATACCATGGATAATGAAGTAACTGCTGTTTTTCATGTTCATACGTCCACTGGATGCTGCACAAGTATATCGACCTTTGTCACTTAAGGACACGCTGTCGATGGTAAGCGTGCTTACAAACTTCTTTACTTCTCCTGTAGTGGTTTTTAAATCCCTTATGGTGGCACGTTTTTCCTGTAATAGATAAAAGACAGAGGTGTTTGGGAATTTTATTGTTATTCCTCCTGTCACACTTTGCATACTTGTATATACTAGCAATTTCTTTGTGTATTATCATCTGCTTTGTCAATATTAAAGGGGAGAGTGACATTATACCTAAATTAAATTTCATTGTGATGTTGGCACCTTTAAGTTATTATAGATTTACCTTGATGGAAGGGTAGTCCCATTTAAAATCAATTCCTACATTCAGCTCCGTCCTTACAGTGCAATTGAGAACAAGTTTTTCTCCCACTGCCAGCTCTACTTGGTAGTGAGGGTTCATTGTCAGGTCATAAATTCGGTATCCTAGAGGAAGAAAAAGGCACACACAACACATGGGTAAGAAGAGGTTTCTTTACAGCACTCAGCACCAAATTTCCCAGGTGAATTCACCAAAACTCCCAATGAAACCCCAGGTACAGAGAGGCCCCTTGATGCCCCAGTGCAGCATGATGATTAGTGTACAAAAGAGTCTGGAGGGAAGCAATATGCCTGTCCAGGGCATTTCCCATCTGAGAGCCAAGGCAGACAGTGGTGCAGCAAGGTGCACTTGATCAGAGCCTTCCCAACGGTGGGAGCAGGCAGGAGACAGTTACCCACAGAGTTCCTCTGCCTTAGATACTTTCTTCTTACCCTTGTGAGACCTCAAACTAAAGGAGATATATCCCCCTCCCCAGCAGTAAGCAGGAACTTTATTGAGAATAACAGTCTGGCATTGGCAAAATTATCCAAAGTTTACTTTGTGCAATAAAATATTCCAAACCAGAATATTCTGAATGCAGAAATTCTGCAGAAATTCTGAATTTGCTCCAAATCAGAGGGAGGATACATTAATTTGGTGTAGAAGCAAGAGCCTGCTGCACAGAGTAAAGACTGCAGGGCCGCTATGCCTTCCAGCCAAGCAAGGCGAGACTGCCTTGGTGCCATCAGGCCACTCGAAGTGGTCACCATGTCCTCAGCTGAAAAAGAAACAGCTGCAGTTTCAGCTCAGGCTTGAGCCTCCACAGAATCATCATGTTATTTCTGGGTTTTGATGAACAACTGATAAAATGTACCAGGAGAGCAAAAACCTCTTTGAGAGTCAGGACATAGGTCTGAAGGAGACAAGACAAACTAGCTCCTAGTGCAAACTTCAGATCCCCCATTTCTTTGGTACCCCCTCAGAGCAATTCCTTTCCATCTGCTGCTGATGGATGCCTGCCTCTAGTTCCCTTCAACTATGACTTGGACCCGAATAAAGTACAGAATAGAGTGATTTTAGGAAAAAGGCTTGCCTTGTCATGAAAATTAAAAATCTGTAGCAGCCACGTAGAACACTAAAAGCAGAAGCACTTATCCCAATGATCAACCAGAAAGAACACAATACATTGCATTTAAAAGAAAAACAATATGTATCACAACATCCATTTTGCATTAGCTCCATTGTCAGTGTTGAATAACCTAGAGTCTGACCAAATGTAATGGGTTCAGTATGTTGTAGGGAGCAAAATAACATTGGCTATAGTGAAAAAAAAAACAACTTTGTCTTACCTACAACTGCGACTATGTATATCACAGACTGGTAGCTTTCATCATCTATTTTAGCTTCACAGAAGACCATGCCTGCATAGTTGATTAAATGACTGGGTATGGTGAAGCCTTTTTTATTATTCCACGAAATTGATTTACCATCAGGAACAAATATCTTTTCTGGATATTTCTGTTTGAAATATTGAAAAAATACATAGTCAGATTTCAAAAATCAAACAACTCTGAATTTTCAAGTCCAATAATTTCCATAACCACAGTGTCCCACTTTTAATATTCCAGCTCAGGCAATCTCCCTTTCATAAAAAATCCCTCGGCACTCACCTTGTAATCACAGGCTGTAAAATTCCCAAGGATGGAAAGAAGTTTATAAGAAATGTATTTATACTTCAGGCAATGTATTTAAGTCACAGTGATTCCAACTAACTCTTAAAATATTAATAAGCTTTTTCCTTACCGCGTGTAGAGATACATTGAGATTTGATACGGTTCCAAGGCATGGCACTACCACAGTTTTATTCTTAGTGATGTATACAATGCCAAGCTGATCACTAACTGAAGTCACAAATGGAGATCTGTAATCTAGAAGAATATTCATTTGGTAAATGGATATTATTTGTCACATAATTATGGAAAAGAATTTTACAATTTTGTTCTTTCCCTGTCTATTTCTTCTCATATCAGTTTTATTCTTTTCTATGTGGTAAAACACTTAAATGATGAGATTAAATAGGGGGTACATATTTTGACAGACCCTCCTCCTAGCTTTACAATATCATTATTTTCAAAACAGTTATCAGCAGCAGTGCACACTTTGGAGAATAGCTTCCTGCCACCACAGTCTTTGTGCCGACAAAAATCTGATTTACCCTAGTGTGACTTTCCTTGCATAAGCATTACAGGAAACATCAGTTAAAAGTAGTGACACGCTACACTGGTTCCCTCAATGGCAGCACCCTTTCAAAGTCAGACCAAAAAAAAAAAAAGTAAGTTGATGATCATACAAAACAAGCTAACCCACATACACAAAAACATCTCATTTTTCAAAACAGCAACTATAAGTTAACAATAAAAAGGAAACAGGGTGCATACAAAAATGACTATGAAGTCATCAGTGCAAGAAGGTAGATGCCTTAATAAATGCATTTACTTAAGCTTAGCGTGTAACTGGAGGCGTCTGTGATGCTCAGCTGACACAACTGACAGCCTGAGTTTGAAAAAAGCTCTTACAGCCTAAATAGATTTTACCATCACAGTCAACAAATTTATGGCAGTTTATTTTTTGGGGTTTGTTTTGTGGGTTTTTTTGGGGGGAGGTTGGGGGTTTGGTTTGGCTTTTTCTTTGAATGGTATCAAATGGTGCAAATTGTAAAAGGGATTGGATCTGTCATTTTTAATAAATGTACAATCTCTGCTGAGGTCAGTAATAGATGTATGAGAGATGTATGCTAAGTTCTGGGTGGAGGAGAATAGCAGATCAAGTACTGTGTATGACAGGCCAGTTCAAAATTACAGGTACAAACGTTTTTCTCTTGATGGCAATTAGCACACTGGCATGTCATTACTAACGTGAAAACAAGAAAAACAACAGTTTTGCAGGATCAAAAATTCTAGGATTAAGAAAATTTAATGTCAAAACTGTTTTGAGGTACCTGATATCCCTTTTTTCTCTTGACGCTACAAGAAGCACCATCTAAGAACTATGTAAGCCCTTACCTTGAACGTAGACATAAATGGTTGTAGCTGCCTGGTTGTCCCTGTAAAGGCACCTGTAGTCCCCTGTGTCGTTGCCGATGACTTTGAGGAGAGTAAGTGTCTTGCAGTAGGGGCCATCACTGCAGTCTGTCACGGAGATACGCTTCTCAGCGCTGCTCTGATTGCTTGGCCAGGACCATTCCAGTGGTCTTTGACCGCTGGGAAAGCAAACGTTAGATGAGCATGAACACACAATCAGCACCAGTACTGACACCAAGATGGCGAATCCCAGCCCCATGAGTCTCTACAGCTATGCAGAGTAACAGGCTCCATCCCATCACATGGAGCATCAAGCCACGCAGGATAAATTCAAGTAAATTGACCTGTTGTTAATACTTATAAGGAAGCTACTTGAGATTTATGTTCTCTTGAATCTAAGTGACACAGCACCCAGAAGGGACCATCACGAGTGTGGCTCACTGGTGGGCTCCATGAGGACCCGCTAACACTTCCTCCTCCCGGCCACCCTGTGCTCCCCCGCTCTCCCTCTACAACCCTCTAAGATCATTGCTACAGTCTGTCAGGGAAGACTGAGGCAGGGGGCACAAAGGGGGTGCAGAGAAACAGGAGCAATGATGGGAGAGAGACCGAATCACCTGTGACCCTGTACAAAAATTCACTACATAAACTACCCCCACCAAAATCGTGATAGACAGATTTGCTCTTACCTGCAAGTAATATTTAGAGTATCATTTGCAGTTATTGTGAGGACATCTTTTTGGATGCTAAGGGTTGGCTGATCCAGAGAAATAAATAAACCTGTGAAAACATGTATAAAAACTCTCAAATTAACCCAAGAAACAAAGCAAATGCTACTCAATCAGAAAAGCATTATATACAGGAATATGCAGCATGTTTTAAGTGGACACTTTCAGATCACCTACTTAACAGTGAAGGGTAAATAATGACTTTTCACACATCCCAGAAAGTTCAAAAACTCTGTCATAACAGGAAGCAAAGGCAGATGGTCAGGAGCTAGCTGCAGAGCACTACAATTCAGCCAGCCAGGGTGGAGTTCCTGTTTTCTTGCGTTGCCAACTTCAAGGTCTCACAAGAGGATGTTGGACATTGAAACGAAGTGAACCTTCATCTGATGATCTCACTCCCTCGGGAAAGGGATTACCAACTTTTCTTAGAATAAACTGAATATATGTATGTTCTTTGAGACTGCTGATCAATGAATTATGTGAAGAAATTATTTAACAATTTGTCACAAATTTGAGATCCCATGAATTTATTTTATCCCATGATTTTCTAAGGTAACCTCTCTCCTCCTAAGTAGGTAGGCAAAAAGCTATTATTACAAGACTACATTCACGTGAGGGCTTGCACTGTGCCCACCTTGAGCCACCCATGCTTGATAGGGCTGCGATCTGGGTGTCAGTGCTCGCTCTGAGGAAACAGCCCAGCTTGTGCAACATTTGGGACTACCACAGGGAGAGATTTTCAGTCCGCCCGGGCTGCTCCCACCACTGTCAGGAATCCTGCCTCACCAGGGTGAGCCAGCAGCCCAGACCGGGACAGACTGGCCAGCTACGACGGGCAACAAAAAAGCACAGCGAGACCGGGATCTTCTCTATTTCCCTAGTATTTCCCTGCACTTTAATCACTGGCATCCCAAGCAGGTTCTCCGCTGATGACGGGTTTCCCGCATTTGGCTCCAGGGACATTTTGCTCTAGGAAACGACGGCTGATGCTGGAGCCAAGTGAGCAGGACACTATGCCATGGCAGGCAGCCCTCCTTGATGGGCCAGCACCTGCTGGCCAGGCAGGAGAGGAGAGAGGAGAGAGGAGAGAGGAG
>NW_010320006.1:0-13231 GCF_000700745.2 Antrostomus carolinensis
GGGGTGACCTCATTAATGTTTAGAAATATATGAAGGGTGAATATCAGGAGGATGGAGTCAGGCTCTTCTCACTGATGTCCAGTAGGTAGGACTAGGGGCAATGGGTGTAAGCTGGAGCATAGGAGGTTCCATGTAAACATAAAGAAAACCTTTTTCCCTGTGAGAGGGATGGTACACTGAAACAGGCTGCCCAGGGAGGTTGTGGAGTCTCCTTCTCTGGAGACATTCAAAACCTGCCTGGACGTGTTCCTGTGTGACCTACTGTAGGTGATCCTGCTCTGGCATGGGGAATTGGACTAGATGATCTTTTGAGGTACCTTCCAATCCCTAACATTTTGTGATTCTGTGATTCTGTTAAGATGCTTGAAGCACGAAAGTTTTTCCCAAGAAAGAGTATCTGGAGTTCTAGTGGATGATCACCTATTTAAAACCAGTGTAGTGCAAAAAAATGCTGTAATTAAGAAACTTGTCAAGACATAATTATATATTATGAGAGCTTATCACCATGTTCCAGTATTTAAAGGGTGGCTACAAAGAAGATGGAGGCTCCCTTTTTACATGGAGTCACATGGAAAAGATGAGGAGTAATGGGTACATGTTACTCCTGGGGAGATTACAACTGGACACAAGAGGAAAATTTTTCACCATGAGAAAAATCAGCCATTCAAATTATCTCCCCAGGGAAGTGGTAGATTCCCCAACACTGGTCACTTTTAAGATTCAGATGGACAGGGCGCTGGGCCATCTTGTCTAGACCTTGCTTTTACCAGGAAAGGTTGGACCAGATGATCCTTGAGGTACCTTTGAACCTGGTGTTCTGTAATTCTAGGATTTTTATTTATGTTTTCAGTAAATGTTCATACTGAATCTTTTCAATACTAAATTTCACTGAAACCATTCACACTTCTTTTGGACTGAACCTTGTTATTTTTCTCCCTGTTCTCTCTCATGTTTACTTTCATACTTTTCCATGGGCTTAACAGATCACCACAGTATATTTTAAGCTTGAAGTTGAGGGTAGGGAACTAATAATTTTCACTGCACAGCATTTCCAGAGCAGATGGCTATTATGTAGTGTGGGTAAGATGACACTGGTTTAAGCATGTCATAAATACAAGGAAGTGAAATTAAACTTGTACCAGAATCTTCACTCGGTTACCCTAATTATGCACACAAGTGACAGATATTGACACCAGTGTCCTTATCAATACAAGCAGCAACTTTTAGTGGTCATGAATTAAGACTTTATCTATATGCATGCAAAAGGTTCTATAATATTTTAAACAATATAGTTGCTTAAATGCTTTAATCTCCTTCTTTTTCTTAGCAATGTCAAACATTTGTGTAGCCCAAGACTGTCCAATTGTCATGACTGAATGGACCTGTTCAGGAAAATGAATGGGACCAAAGTATTCATCTCATTGTAGGTTTCTTTTTCTTAGCAATGTCAAACATTTGTGTAGCCCAAGACTGTCCAATTGTCATGACTGAATGGACCTGTTCAGGAAAATGAATGGGACCAAAGTATTCATCAAACCAGCCTATGCTTCTTGGAAATTACTGGGAAGTGAAACTGTGCTATTCCAAACAGGTGAGCAATACCTGGACATATCCCTGTGTACGTCCCATACATACTTTAGGAAGGGTCTGCCTACATACAGGACATTTTACCAGCCCAGACCCAGACAATTCCTTTTTGTTTTGATGAAAAATAAGTTAATAATGCATCATTCCTAGCTAAGAACCTTCGTACGCTGCATGGATGACTGTAACCTCTCTCTGTGTGCCTGCTTGCTGTGAGCATCACCACCACTCCCATTCCAGTCCTAAACTCAGCTCAACAGGACAATTACTGCCCTGCTATGTCCACACAATCCACAGCACCATCTCATGGGTTGCTTGGATTAGACCAAGGACAGACAGCTGTCTGCCAGAATGAGATTTATTTTATTTTGCTTTCAAAAAGATAAAATAAAGATGAGAATGAACCACTATGCCTGAATTATCCATCTGTTGTGACAGCAATGTGCGGAACAGGCCTGCCAGTCTGCTTGGACCTGCCTATGGTGCATTGTCTTTCCACCATCTTTCCACAACAGTACTGGGAGATATTTTTCTCTGCCAAGAGTGCAAGAACACTCCTGATTGCTCAATGAAAAGCATCTATAATTTGTCTGCTCAGAGGACAATGATCTTAAAAACAGTTCTTATCTACAAGTATTTCTTCATAAAACCATGTCTCACATTCAAAAGGTGAGGATTACTTCTCCTTATTTCATTGTAAGCTTTTCCTAAGGCTGTCATCTCTCCACATAGATCATCAATTACATGCAGGAGTAGGATCAGTTATCATCATCCTCTGCCTCCCTCTGGTTGTTGACAGGATGACCATCAGCGCTCTCAATCTGGGGGAATCAGTAAATCCTTCAGAAAACTCTATACTTGGCAATACATACTGTTTACCTTTGATTCACTGATTACAGTGGGTCAGTAAAGTGTATTCACATCAACAACAGAAGTTGGCTATTAAGGTGTATTTCCACAGTGGTTAATCTGTTACTAATTAAAAGCCTTCAGTTGGAGGGGTTAACACTGCCAGCATTGATTATAATAAATTCTACATAAACAGACACAACTTTGTCTTTACGCTGTGTGTAATTCCTACTGAAGCAGGAGTCTGGGCAAGTGGAGAGAAAAAGTGTATATGTGGAGGTCACTCTCACACACATCTTTCTCCATTTACAGCTTTCCCCAGCTCCCCACCCCAGTTACAGATACCTCATAGCCCCTCCAAGCTCCTCAGATCCCTCCCAGCCCCTGCAAAGAGGCACAGAAGACTGTGAGACCAAGTGAAAACAAGTCAACCTTAAAAAAAAATATAAAAATAAAAAGAGCAATAAATTTTCAGAGTGTCGGAAAAGGATAAAAAGTATTTTTCTTTTTTTTTTAAAAAAAAGGAGAAAAGAAGAAAAGAAGAGTTAGGGAATTATAGGCCATTCAGCCCAACTCCAGTTCTTGGAAAAATGTTGGAAATATTGGTAAAGCATCTAGATAATAACACGATGATAAATAGCAAGAAAAAAAGCAAGATGACAAAATTTAAATATTTTTTGTCAAAAACAAACCACATCAGACCAACCTAATCCCCTCCAATGGCAGAGTCATTCTAATGAGCCTTGTCATTAGAAATAGCTGAGCTGAAGTAAAGCTTAGATAAGCAATAGCTAGGTTATATTTAGGTTTTATAAGGCGTTATTTTCTTACATGACATATTCTTACATAAGGCACGGAAATGTGCACTACAAGATTGGTGCAAGATTGGAAACCATTTTCAAAGGTTTTAGTGATCCAGTGTTAAGGAGAAATTGGGCTTTCTCAGGGGAGTGCTCTGGCTGTAGGCTGATTCAATATTTTCATTATCACTGCTATAAAGACATCAGGTATGATAGGAGAAGGAGGCAGAGTGTGGCAGCTGGGTACAGGAACAGAGGGGCTCTTTTTCCCTCTGGAGAAATGGAATGTCACATCAGTGTCAGCAGAGCAGGATCCAGCAGTCCTGACTCTGGCCAAAAAGCACAACACAGCCACCTTTGTCCTGGCATTTCCTAACAGCAGGAGTCTGCAGATAATGTGTCCCACCGAGGCGCCTGGCATTTGACAGCCTGTCCAAAAGTCACAGATTTTATCACCTGCAGTATCCCATACTACCTATTTCTAAGGTGCCTAATTACATAATATTCACTACAGATGGTTTCTATAGGGCATGTGCAGGAGCTGGCACCCCATGGGCAGCTTTAAGGGTTAAAATCTCTTATGGATCATCTGTCTCACAATGCATGGCAAGAGGTGTCCAGGCATTTTGAACCTGCAGAAACCTAGGGCTTTTCTTTGGTGAAAGAACCAACCGTTATCAAAATAAAGTGAGTATGTTCAGACCACATAATTTTAGAGCATAGAAGCAACAGAAGATTCACTTCATCTTCCCCTTCCCTACAGTTCTCCAGAGGGAGCAATTGCAAACAAACACAGAGAGGAATGAAATTTGCCCAGATAAAAGGTAGAGAATTGTCAACATTTGTTCCCAGACCCACTCACATAAATTGTTTATTCATGGCACGAGAAAGCAGAACATAAGTCTACTCAGATAATAAAAAAACCCGTAAATGTACAAAAGGAACTAGTGTGCACTTGAACATTTTCCAAACTCTTTTCATCTGTGCTAAAGGATTTTGTCAATAATCAGAAACAACTCTCCCCACTACAATCATCTTTGGAAGTTCATATTTGGAAATGCTTTATCCTGTCCTGAGGTAGACAGCAAAGATTCAGACCTGTTGAGACACCCACAGTCATGCTTCTTGCATCTCTAAGGAAGTAAATGGATTTAAAACTCAACTGGTTGAACACCCCACTAAGGACACATGTGAAAACTTACAATCTTAATGGAGTTATGTGAAGGAAAATGACAGTATCAACTGTTTCTTTGGCAGCCATTTAATTCTAATTTTGAAATAGCCCATTCAAGTTTTCCTGTTCCAAGGTTCACCATTTTCCTTCTCCTCTCCCACATAGGCTTTTAAAAAGTGTATCATTAGCAGGTCTTAATTACAAGCAGGTCTAGAGAATCAAGGCAGCTACACGGATCCCTACTGAGATCATGATCAGTGCTGGAAACTTTGGAAGTTTCTGAGGAGAAAAGCACAGTCCTGGGCAGTGCTGCAAGCCTGAGCCCAGGCGGCATCACAGAGGGGTGCATGCTGCCTGCCATGGCTGTGGCGTGCTGGGAGCATGGCAGATGGTCCACCAGATTTGTTTGTTCCCAGTGTGCATATTGTATGCTCTGCCCTGGCACAGCCGGAGTCTGGGCAGCTGGGAGAGAGGCTGTCTGCTTGCCTTGTACTGGCTCTGCTGGAGCATGCCTGAGGACGAGGGAGATGACACCTTCCCAGGGGGCTGAGTGTTTCAGGGAAAAGCTTCTGGAGTCACAGAATCACAGAATGTCAGGGATTGGAAGGGAACTCGAAAGATCATCTAGTCCAATCCCCCTGCCGGAGCAGGAACCTAAATGAGATCACATAGAAAGGCATCCAGGCGGGTTTTGAATGTCTCCAGAGAAGGAGACTCCACAACCTCCCTGGGCAGCCTGTTCCAGTGCTCTGTCACCCTTACAGTAAAAAAGTTCCTTCTCAAGTTTAAGCGGAACCTTCTGTGTTCCAGCTTACACCCATTGCCCCTTGTCCTATCATTGGTTGTCACCGAGAAGAGCCTGGCTCCAACCTCGTGACATTCACCCTTTACGTATTTATAAATATTAATGAGGTCACCCCTCAGTCTCCTCTTCTCCAAGCTAAAGAGACCCAGTTCCCTCAGCCTTTCCTCATAAGGGAGATGCTCCACTCCCTTAATCATATTGGTGGCTCTGCGCTGGACTCTCTCAAGCAGTTCCCTGTCCTTCTTGAACTGTGGGGCCCAGAACTGGACACAATATTCCAGATGCAGCCTCACTAGGGCAGCGAAGATGGGGAGGAGAACCTCTCTCAACCTACTAACCACACCCCTTCTAATACACCCCAGGATGCCCCATGAGTCATATGGTGAGAAGCAGAGGAAGGTTCTTCTGTAGGGTGAGGTGCAAACCTGCAGTGCAAGTGGAGACAGGGACTCCTGAAATCATGGTTTTACTGTCATTTTTATTAGAAATGTATAATTTAGGTTGTAAGGCACCTCTGGAGGTCATCCAATCCCACCGCCTGCTCACAAAACACCAGCCTGGAATCTAGCAAAGGTTGCTCAGGGCCATGTCCAGCCAGGTTATGGATGCCTCCAAGGATGGCAGCTTCACAGCCTCACATGGTGACCTGCCCTTGTGTTTCACCTCCCTGTGGACATTACTTTCCTTATATTTCCATTTGCATTTACCTTGCTGTAGCTTGTGTCCCCTGCCTTGCACACTACCACTGTGCACCTCTGGCTCCATTTTCTCTCCAATGTAGCCCACTATGTAGGGAAGGACATCAGGTACAGCTTCCCTCTTCGCCTTTTCTTGTCCAGGCTGAACAAGGCCAGGTCCCCCAGCCTCTCCCCTCTCTCCTAGGTTCCAGCCCCCGACCATCCTGGAGAGAGGGCGGGAATGCAGGAAGAGAAGACTCCTCTGGCAGTGTCATCCTGCACTTTGGTGAGGTTAAAGCAAGTGTGAAACCACAGCCTGAGAAAAGGAGGAAGCAGACTCAAAGCCAAATTTTGGAAGTGATGGAAAGTAAGAGCCTTCTTGGGACCTAGTGGGTCTTTATTGCACTGCAGAAAGAACATGAAGCTAGAGCGAAAGCAGAAGTAGAGAGTCATTGCGGTGGCTCGGGGGACAGTGCTATGTGTGTGTTCCCTTATTGGGGATGGAATTAACGTCTGAGTGAGACACTCCCCCTTGGAGTGAGTCTGGACCTACTGCATGGGGCTGGCAAGGGGCAAGACCAGTGTACAGCAAGAATCAAAGAAGAAGCAACTTAAAGATGAAGGTCTGCCATATCTTCCCTTGAAGGACTGAAGCAGACACTTCACACAGTTGTACCTGGTCTGTATTGGCAGTGTGGGTAACTGTTCCAACAGGTCACTACTGAGCTGTTTATGTAACCACGAGTGCATTTCCCTTTGAAAGACAGTGAGAAAGAGAGCTCCATAAATTGAACACAGCCTGGCAGTGGAGAGAAAGATTCAACCTTCACCAGCTCCATGCTGACATTTAATCTCAGCACTATCATAGGAAGGACTCGTGTGCTCTCTGTACTCCAGAGGGCATCATCAGAACAACAACAACCCATCATGTTTTAAAATATCTTTCAAGGTAAATAGTTAAATATTTAAAGAAGATGAAAGTGTTTCTCTGCCAGAGAAGCAAGCACACAGTTTTTCTAATTTAAATAATTAATTCTTTCTGGACTACAGCCAGCCTGTTTCCAAGGGAATTCATGCTGGATGACTCTTGTTAATGTTCCCAGCTTACTGAAAATGAAATAGTATTATTAAGATCCTGCAATAATATTAACATTATCATTAACATTATCATTAACATTAACATTAACATTAACATTAACATTAACATTAACATTAACATTAACATTAACAAACATTAACATTAACATTAATATTAATAATTTTTAAAACCACAAAGTACCTTGGGGTTCAAAGTTAAAAGATCCCTAATGTTCCAGACCAAGAGGAGCAAATGGAAGGACTCTCAACAGTATTAGAGCTGCACGTTCATATACAACATATTCTGCTATCAAATACTGAAACAGACTCTGCAAATTTCAGGACAATACATGATTGGATGAAACTGTTGTATACACAAGAGAAAATAAATTGGGTATCACATTGCTTATAACATTGGAGATTGATATGGATTCAATTTCATTTCATTCATTTTCCCTCTTGCACTCCCATAAAAACATCAGCAGGTAAAGGGCACTTTCAGTTGCAAGACGAAACTGCTCTTAAATGAAGTAATGTTAATTGGTTTTTTTTTTCCTCACTTTTCTCAGTAACTTTATTCATAGCTGCACTTTTTTTCTTTAATTGTGTTCTCATTTGTCTTTTGGTGCACGTGTTATTCACCTTCAGTCTGCACATATTCTAGGTAAGGCTCTGTAACTTCAGCGGATGTTTTCATTTGTTACTTTAAAGAGGAACAGTCTGCTTGTAGCCCAGCTGCTGTTTTAGCAGCTGGTAAACAATTTGAACACATGTTCTAGCAGCCTAGTTCAAAACTGACACTGAATTTCTGTGCTTACCTTTGCACAGGTTTTGGAAGGCACTCATAGAGGAGAAAGAGAGGAGAAGCCAGGAAAGACAGGATTTGCAGCAGCTCTGACAGCCCTGCATGCATGGAACCCTCCATGCTGCACCTACTGGTAGTTTCACAAGTGCAAGGATGTATGCTGGAAAACAGGAAAATAAATGCTTCCATTTGCTCCTAACCCCAGAGGAAAAGCCCACCAAAAATGTTATCCCATTATTGTAAAGTTTTTCTTTCTGAAAGAGTCTTCCCTTAAAGTATGCTAGAGGAAAATATATTTTCACTACAAGAAAGACATTGAGGTGCTGGAGCATGTCCAAGGAAGAGCAATAAATCTGGTGAAGGGTCTGGAGCACAAGTCTAATGAGGAGCGGCTGAGGGAACTGGCATTGTTTAGTCTGGAGAAAAGGAGGCTGATGGGCCACCTTATTGGTATCTACCAATACCTGCAAAAAAAAGGGAAGTGGGTGTCAGTCTCTTCTCCCAAGTAACAAGTGATAGAATGAGAGGAAATGGTCTCAAGTTGTGCCAGGGGAGGTTTAGGTTGGATATTAAGAAAGATTTCTTCACTGAAAGGGTTGTCAAACATTGAAACAGGCTGCCCAGAAAAGTGGTGAAGTCACCATCCCCGAAAGTATTTAAAAGACATGTGGTTGTAGATATGGTACTTAGGGACATAGTTTAGTGGTGAACTTGGCAGTGCTAGGTTTATGGTTTAACCTGATGATCTTAGAGGTCTTTTACAACCTAAATGATCCTATAATTCTATGAAGTATAGCACCTTTCCCCCGGCAATCCTTTACCTCCCAAGGAGGTGCTCTGGGCACTGACCTGTGAGCTTTTTCCAGTCCCTTAGTTATACCCACATTAGGACAGGCCCTGTGGTTGCCCCTCCATGGGTGCTGCAGGAGCACAGCCTCCTGCATGGAGTTTGGCTTTAAGGAGGGATCCTGCAAAGCACCGGTGACCCAACCGCATGCATCTACCTCTGTGTGAAAGCATGCTCTGGTGTACCATCCTGACACTTCCTTGCCTGCATTTCAGCAGTGCCTGCACCTTGTGCCAGCCTACATTCATGGAGCACAGGGCAAGAGTTTGTCCTTCAATCCATTGCTACATGAGGTACCAGGTGACAACAATCTGGCTGGAGTGTGCTGGGTACCATGGGCTCCTGAGTGCCCATCTCTAATCATGTTACCGTCTCTATAGCAACTCTCAGCCACTACAAACATCAGTACTACTGCTTTAATTTTAAGTTTACTAGTGATTTCCCCAGAAATTGGTCTTTATTAATAGCAATGTAGATAATTAAGAAAAAATGGATAGTATTTAAAACAAATACGCCAAATAAAAGCTATTAAAAGTCTAGTGTAGAGGAAGCAAAATATGTCTGTCCAAAATACTAAGATCTGGCTGCAGCATGCATCCGACTGTCTTTTCCTTAGGGTCTTGTCTAGTATTATGTATGTGTTTAATTTTACTCATTTCAGTATTTCTGCTATGTGAATTCATGCAGTTTACAGAAGTTAATGATGTATGGTACGTATTTGCTTGAGTGAGGGGTTGGATTCCCAGTAGGAGGATCTGCAGAAATGCAGAAGGACTCTTATGACTGTTGTAAGCAAAGGCAGGGTTTGGCCATGCATATACAGCAAAAATCAGGTGCCTCCCCCAAAAAATTGTCTTCACTGTTTACTCTGCACCATTCCCAGAGTAATAACACTTGTCTGACCTGGTTAATGTTTTCTAGAGGACGTTTTGCTTTCATAATGCTATTTAACAGTATAAATAAGAGAGGGAGCTGCAGGATAGTCATAGTGAAGGCAGCAGGATTCTTTGAAGCTGCTGTAAGTTGTGATTTTTTTGTTTCGTTATAGAGACTTCAAAAATGTATCCTGTTGTTGCATGCAATTGATTTTAAGTCTTTCCTAGGGTTGTATTTTATACTGAAATCTGTCTTAGCAACTGTTCCAGTGATAAAGAGGCTTTTATTGGGTCAGCTGGATATAAAGGACATAGGCATCACAGTTTAGGCATGGAGTTCCCTGCACATTGTCAGGTGGCTGGCAGGAGGAGTAAGAATCTAAAAGTCAGAGTGGTGGGTCTAGTTGCCTTGCAGGGAAGCAAGGTGATCTCTGGAGCCAGCAAATCATGAGCACCTAGAAGTGGGTCTTCCCTAGATGTTCCTCCTGCTAGAGGAAATAGGCTCTGTTCCATTAAGAGCCTGAAGATGAGTGCTTAGAGCTTTTTTTTTTAATGTATTGGTGATTCTTTCTAAGTAATTCTGATGATTTTTATAATTAAGGTCTACAAGAAATATCTTTGCTTAGGGAATGGGATTTCTAAGGCCTGCTTCCTTTTTAGATGAGACATCTCCTTATTGATCTAATCATCAGATTACAGGATCACTGAGAGGGAAGGAGTGAAAATTGTGTTCTCCACATGCTCAGAGGAGATAAGATCACAGTGAGGCCAAGATGTTAATGGAGCCAGAGACTGGGCAGTGGTCACATGCACACTGGAAAGTGGAAACTGGGAACCTGGTCTCATCTGTTCTTGGGACTGCTGCTGCTTTGCAGAAAGAAGTGAATCTCCTTTGTCCCACCTGACTGTCCTAACCACTGCACTGGTTCCTTTTTATCTTCTTTTTTATCCTCTGGCCTCAGTGATGCTTCATCCCTGAGTATGCAAAGTGACTCAGGTTCAACAGCAAATACTGATGGTGGCTTGGCAGAAGAGTGAGAGCTCATGTTCACCTGTTTCCAGGCAAAAGAAAGGCCTAGAAGTGGGTGACGCCACTCTTGGAGGGTACGATTACTGAGTGAACTCTCCAACGCTAAGCTGTCCTACAGAAGATAGATGACACTGTGAACAGCTCTGTGTACAGTCACATACATTTCTAAAGGGCAGTGTAAGCTTGGCTTCCATGTTTCTGCTGCAAAAGGAATTATTTTTAATGAAATAGACACAGTGGTTGGATTCTCTGCAGAATCCAATGCCTTTGGCTTGTGCTTGCAATCTTTTCAGGGGCCTTGGCACAGAGGCATCAAAATTCTGAATCACAAGGAAGTAAATGTCTAGCTGATCCGCCTGGAAAAGCCCCTGAGCGTGTCCAGGCACATACAACAAGCTATGCAGAGAGCTTTCTGGCCAGCCAGGAAAGCGCGCATGAGTTTGTGATTCTCCTGTGAGTAGGCGGTCCTGTACATTAGGCTTCTGAGGTTATTTTCTCACAAACAGATGTGATTAGTCAAATGTTTCTTTTGTGACTTTTTTTTTCTGCTTGGGCGTTGGGATTTTTTTGATATGGCCCTGACTAGCTGAGATTAGCTCAGCAGACACCACTGGTGGTGATGGGGCTGTGTCTTGATGTGCCTGGTGTCTTCACAGGGCAGCTTTCAGGAAAAAGATTTCTCAGATTTCCTCATTTAAAAGCAATCACGAGGGAAGCAGCACCATCTGGTGAGCAAACAACTTTTCTATTTTGTGCCTGCATCTGTTTTTAAGCAGTGCAAATTTTCATGTTCTCTTCAATTATATTATCAATGAGGACCTCTTATGGGAATAGCATGGGTTGAATATTCATCTCCTGGACTGTTATATGGGACTCCAAAGGCAGAAAATTTTCTTCAGAATAGTCTCTCCAAATCATAGAGATAAAAATCAGCCATAAAGTGGACAAATCAGCTTTATCCACAAACAAGCACGTTCTGTCAGAAAACTTAGTCCAGCTCACTTCCAGGTCTTCTGGTGGAATTATTCTAGATTAACTTCAGCTAATTCCAGATTTCTCCATTTTTTTTCTAGGATGTCCAAAGCAAGTACTGCCATTCTGGGTTGCATGGTAGGGAAGACTGTATGATAGGGAGAGGTAATATATTCAACAGGTGTTATCACCAAGTCTATTACAGATACATTGCTTAAAGGAACACTGTCCTCCAGGTGTTGTCAGGCTCTTGTGCCATTATTTGGTTTGATCAAAAGCTCTTCATGAAAGCAACCTTTTCTTGAATATCACAAATATAATGTAATTGTGTAACATGGACAAAGAGAAGAAAAGAGGCAGAAAGGTAAACAGGTTTTCTTCCAGGCTATTCAACAAGTCAGTGTAGATTTGGAATTAGAGTTGAAGAGCCTTTCACTTCTACTTCCATGTTTATGGACAAACTTTTTCTGGAGATTATATGAATAAAGGTCTTAAGATAGGAAGCTGCCTGCAAAATTAGCCCCTTCACATAGGGAATTTCCTAAGGGCTTTTTAGCACAGCCTCTCAGCTCTTTGCTTTTTAATAAATTGTTAGCAAGTATGCTTAGTAGGAAAATCCCTTAGTCATTAAGACCCTAAGAGAATCTGCATCTTCTGCTTCATACTGAAAGGGTCTCTGTTGTCAGTTTATCAGTGGCTAATCACTTGCTAACCCAGAAACCACAATAATAACAAGTGGAGTGGTAAATATCAAGCATGAAGTAGCAATCTCCAAGCATATTCTAAAGGTTTACAGGATGCAAATTCAGTTATAAAAGTGCCTTTACATTTCAAATAAGGGCCTCTTGTATCTTCAAGGCTTAAACAACAAAAAAGACCTCTACAACTGCAGCTGCTGAGTCCTTTATAATCTTATGATTTTAAAATCAACCATTATCAAGATTTTTGCGAGGGCTGACTCATGAGTCTCGACTGTTTGTGATTGGCTGGTGGTGAGTAACAGATGGGTGATTCAGATTCAGATTGTATTTAATTATCTGTGAATTCAGAGCTGTAACAAAATTAAATTCCATGAAAGTACATAAATTAACCACAAAATGCAAACATGTCGTAACTACATAAAGCAAAAATCTGATAGGAAAAAAAACCTTCAGAAAACTGTAACAAATATTTTAAAGAACCCTTACAGCAAAACTGTGCTATATCCATTAGCCATAACTTTGAGGCCAGGTGAGTTAAGTTCCACGTCTACTTTGCATTCCAAATAAATAGAAATTGGCAGTTCAATGTGTACATAGAAAAATCAATCTATCTGCTGTGTTTTGTAATAAATATTAAATATGATTAGATAGGGAGCAGGTGGTGACTTACGTTTAAAATTAAATGCTTCATTCTTTAGTATTCATGTTATTCTTAATAAATTATGACTACAGCTGAGTAAATAGTTCACAGTGAATAATTTATCCAGAGGCAGCTTCTGACTTGGCCTGCTGGAGATGTAGAAATAGATGAGGCTTAGCTCTGATGCTTTTGTTTAGGAACTGATTTCTTCTCAAAGTCTGACTAATACATTGGCTCACCGATGGCGGTTTTGAATATTCCGAACTGGAGCTCTTCTGTCACGTCACAAGTAGCCAGATACACCGAGGCTCGGCCCTCCTTGAGACAGAAACGAGAGCATCCAGCAGAAAGTACCCGGGACCACTACTGCGTCCAGCTCTGGAGCCCCCAACATA
>NW_010320007.1:0-632 GCF_000700745.2 Antrostomus carolinensis
CAGAGTGGGGGTGGACCCCCAGAGCCAGGGCATGGGGAGTGAGGAGTTGTGCTGAACTGGAGGCCCATCTTCAGTCCATAGTCATCCCCATGCCAGAGCCGGGAGCTGTGCCTGAAGAGGTCCAGGACTCTACGGGGAGCTTGCTTTGGAACACCTTGTTCCTGGACTAACTGGATTCCCTATTCCCTGTCCCCTGTGCCACTGTGAAGTGTAGAAGGTAGAGAAATCGGGAGCAAAGTGATCTGAGCCCAGGAAGAAGGGAGCTGTGGGGGGAAGGTGTTGTGCGATGTGGTTGTTATGTCTCATTATGCTACTTGGATGAATGGCAATGAATTCAATTGATTTTTCTTCGCCAAGTTGAGTCTGGTTTGCCCATAACCATACCTGGTGAGTGCGCCATCCTAATCTTTGCCTCTTTGTGATTCCCTTCCCATCTCATCGGGTGGGGGGAGTGACTGCAGGACTGCATGGGCCTACTGTGGGTCTGTCCTGGTTTTGCTAGGATAGAGTTAATTTTCTTAGTAGTTAGAATAGCTGTGTTTGAGTTTCAGTGTAAGACTTGTTATGAGAAGAACATTGATAAAAGTACTAATGTTATTAGTTGCTGCTGGAGCTCAAGGCCATCCTTTTTG